>NC_089490.1:123638697-123948337 GCF_036850765.1 Saccopteryx bilineata
AGCTTGATCCCAAAGGACATTGGCTTAAAGCCCAAGGTCACTACTGGTTTAAGCATGGGGTTACTAGTTATGCATGAGGCCCCTTGGTCAAGGCACGTATGAGAAGCAATAAACAACTAAAGTGAAGCTACTATGAGTTGATGCTTCTTATCTCTTTCTTCTACCTCTCTCTCCCTTCCTGTCTCTCTCTGTCAAAATAGAAAAGGAAAAAAAAAAGGAAATATTGACCTAAAATTAATTGCATGGGAACTTCTTGTTATTTCAGTTTTCTGTAATTTTTATCTCAAACATATGGCTTTGGAAAATTCCCCAAACTTTCACTTGTTTCTTCAGTACATGCTCACATGTGTGCACATACAAATATGTATGTGCACACATGTGCACACATACACACGTGTATGCATATATGATGGTAAATAACCTAATATCTCAATATATTACATTTCAATTAGATAAAAGTTCTGTGTGTCTTTGAGTCTAAAGGATAATGTTTGATATTGATCATTAGTTGGTATAATGATGATCCAAGCAATTTCCCAAATCAATGTGTATCTGTTTATAGTCTGTTAACAAAAATTTTAAAGTTTTTATTTTTAATAATGATTGATATTGTTACATTAGAATTACCTGAATAAATACTGCATATTTTATATATTATATAGAGGTAACACATCTACTAAATTTCTTAATTAAAGCTGATTAATCCTTAATTACCTGTGTCAGCAAAAGTAGCAGAATCATATTTCCTTAATATTAAAGATGCATTTTGAGTTTTCCTATTGAATAACTACAGAGTTTATATCATTAAAGAGAAAAGAGAAAACCATTAAGTCAAAAAAAGAAGTTACATGTTTATAAGTTTGTTAGGTGTTTTTTTTGTTTTGTTTTTAATTTAAGAGATTGGTTTCTGCTTTCATTGATTTTATAATTTGCCAGAAAAAAACAATTTTTAAGAAAGCTTATATACACACAGCAAAAGGAAAACATAAATACTAACCAGGTGATCCTGACTTTAATTGTGATAAGAAACAAAAAAGGAAGAAATATATCAGGCCTAAAATAAGTCCAAACCTCTTGAATGAGGCAGAATTTATTTCATGTGAGCAGAACAAGAGCACAAAGCTGGAGATAGAGCCAGCCTGGATATACAACAGCTAGAAAAGTTCTACTTGGCAATATTGCTATTTGATACATAATAAGCAATTAATTTGATCAGATTTTGGAGGCCATGGGAAGGTGGTAAGAGCTGACATCTAATGAAGTTGTAATATATAGCCATAGAAGTGTTTTAAGTAGGATTGTGTAATAATAACAGTGGCATTTAAAAACCTGAGTACATCATGATAAGATAGCCTATCTTGGTAGGGAATGGCGGTAGAGGTGGGAAATAAATTACATGCTCTATTCTATACCTGAGGAAATGACTGTGGAGGGTGATGTTTCTGAAAGGGAAGGAAGGGCCAGGAAAGAGTGGTAGCACTGCTGCTCAGGAAACGGGAGAGCTTGTTTTGTGAAGATTATTAACCAATCTCATTCCACTTACTGATGTTGGCAGTCACGTCCCCCCTTGCTTCATCCCAGACCACATAACACTGTATAGAGACGGAGATAACAGCACCCATATTTTGAATAAAGATAAGGCACCAAAGGTAAGATTTCTTCCCTAAGGAGAATAAGTAGATCAACTTTTCTGAACTTCTTTTCATTCATGTTTTTAATGAAAACCTCTGCTTTATCATGGAGTTATTTTTTTTGTTTTTTAAATCTCTCCTCTCTGCTTTGGCCACCTAACCATAGGGCTTAAAAGTTCCTCCCTCCTATTCTGTGTGTTGTGATCTGCTAACAGATGACTGCTACTAATAGATAACTGCAGAAAATATGGAAGAAAACACGCAATCACACAAGGTTTGGTTGTTAAAAACATCTGTGTCGGTCTCTTTCTGAAAGGAAATGAAAGGGAAAACAAAGCATAGTTTAATTTTATTACCCAATATCTTCCTGCATTTGAAGTTATTCAAAATTTACTTTTAAATAATAAAAAATTACAAAAAAGAAAATATAGTTTCCAGTAGACTATTAAAAATGAAGAATGATAACAGCCAAAGAAAATTAAACACAAAGTAAAACTTAAAGCACATTTGAATATGTTATATTTTGTGTCTTTGTCTCTGTGTATGAGTACTTTTATTTCCTGTTAATTCTTTAGAACACAATCAGTCTTTCTTTGGAGAGTGTGTTTTCTCTTCACTCCTAAAACAACATAGTTGAAAGAATTTGGAAAACTGAAGCTAAATTAAAGGCCAAATCCAGACATAGCTTTTATTTAGGTTAAACTAAACTAAAATAATGAGTCATGGTAATAGTTAACCTGACAGAAAATAATAACTTTATTTTTAATAGTGAGCAGGTGACTTTCTTTGGCCAATGAAACATTAGTATATAGAATGTGTTACTTCTCAGTGGAAGTTCTTTTTTTCAGTTATTTATTTTTTATTAAATTTATTAGTTAATAAAATTATATGGGTTTCAGGTGTATAATTCTATAATACATCATCTGTATAGTGTACTGTGTGTTCACCACCTCAAGTTTCCCTCCGTCACATTCACCCCCCATACACTCATATACCACCTCTCACTCCCCCTTTTATAACATTTTAGTTAAAAATAATTAAAGGGAACTTAGGTTCTTTTATTCCCTAAAAGACTGAAATAAGATGACAAGACAGAATACATATATTTATATATTTTTTCTCTTTTTACAGAACAGACAATTCCATAGTATTGCAACTAGCACGTTTGAGGCATGTAACAAACATGAAATGTCAACTTCATTCTAATTTCCATTACTAAAGCAGGAGATATCTTAGTATGTCTTCAACTCCTAATCCTAGGAAAAGATTTAGAACTGACAATAGATGTACAGAGCTAAAACTATTTATGCATATTACATAAATATACATTATTTTCAACAATAGTCTAGATTCATATTCTTCTATATAAGCTTTTATCTTGTGTCATCTTCAACTAGGTAGACGTAAGTTTTATGGGTATATGGGAATTTCATGCTTTCTCCTATATTTTAGTAGAAAAAATACAATCCACTAATAGAGAGATAAACTTCAGAATCAAAACATAATGGACAAAATCAGATATATAAAACCAGAATATTCCTTAGGTTTTTAAGAATTTTTTGTTCCAGTGAGAGGAGGGGAGGCAGAGAGACAGCCACCTGGCCAGGGCTGGTCTTTAAGAATTTAATCTAACCGTTTGAAGATATTAGCATATGTAAAAAAGAATAAAGTCAGAGAGGACATTCTAGGCATCTAAACTTTGAGGGGAAAGATTGAAGTGGGCTGAATATGGAAAAGAAGCAGAAAAAATAGACTCATTCAAAATGACCCAGTGTCTGGACTCATTGACAAGGCCTTCCCTAAGGTGGAGATGAACGCCTAAAAAGTTACAGCCAACCTAAGCTCGTTCCACTGGTAAAACTACCCTTATTGTTGTAGTTACATTAGCTATAACTATCTAATTTTATGTAACTCCCTTATTTTACTAACATGCTTACCAACTTCTTTAAGACAATTATTTGGCTTACTAAATGATTTTGTCTAAGGAATAAAAAAAGGTATTCAGTATTATAAACTTTGTAGTAGTTATTCTTTATTTTAAATCATAGTTTTTGCATCTGGTTAAATAAATTACTCCCGAGCTTAGATGAAGTGAATCTACTGCCAAGAGATGGATCTGCTTTCGTGGAGCTTGTAAATGCCAATTTTCAAGCATGTAAACTATTTGATCACCAAGTGAATGAGTACTCTCCCGTAGGCACCTTGAAAACCTTTCTTTGAAAACACACACACACACACACACACACACACTACCATGCCTTTTAGTTCTCAGTTCAAATGGCACTTCCTTAGCAGACCTTTTTTGACTGTTGTATCTAAATTATCTCACCATCGTCATTGTCCGTTATAATGACATATTCTCTTCATAGCTCATATTATCTGAAAGAGTATTATCTGTCTCTAGCAACTAAAATATATGTTGCATGACACTCTATCTTGCTAATGAATATATCTCTGGTGTCTGAATCTATGTGTAGATAATAAAAATAATTTTGAAATGTTAGTTTAATGTTAAAAAAAGGAAAGATAGAGGAATTATGTCTAGTTTCTATACTTTTAAAAATTAGCAATTTGATGCAAAGGACAGGACCTTAGTCACTGTGCAATCCTAGAAGATGTACCAATTTGGGGAGAGTAGGGGAATTAAAATGGTTTTGTCTGACTACTTAGAATATAATAATATTTCAAAATAGTTTTGGCTTATTACTATTTAAAAACATAGAACACTGGATCTAGTCCTGAGAGACTGAGTTGAAGCAAAAGTTCACCTTATTTAGCCAAACATGAATTTAACTAGAAAAAGACTCTTCTATCTGGAGTACTGCTTTTGTCCTTATTCTGGCAAACAGAAAATAGGAGTAATCATAATAATCTACACATTAAAAAGCAGAAAGCTTTTTTTAATCCACAGATAAAATGATATATGAAAACCATTTAGTACAGGTTGTACTTACAAATTTTACTTTTGTCTTAACTTCACAGTAAATTTATCTAGATTTTATGAAAAGTAGATCAGATATTTTGTTACTGTTTAGTTGACATGGTACTGATAAGCTATAAACAGACCACTAAAGTTCATTCCTTCAACATTCAACAAACACTTACTGAGAATCTACCATGTACCAGACACTGAACAAGCCTAAGGAAATTCATCAATGAACAAGTAGGGCACTCTTACCTGCTTTCATAGAGTTTATAACATAGAGGATTGCTATGAACTGAACTTCTGTAACCCAGTTATTTTAGTCTTCTTAGCAACCTACCTCAGTCACAATTTAATTGCTGAACATTTAACATCTGAAATTTCCAAACAAATCTTTAAAATAACCTAACAAACCAAGGAAACAGGAGTAATGAAAAGAACATAGGCCAGTGAGGGTGACAACCTGCGTCCTGCCCTGGCTTTTCTACTATCTTTGGATAGCTGTGGGCAAACATATGCCATGTAGATCTTTCTTTGGTGAGATGAAAGTTTGATGACAGAACTTCTATAGTTCAGTCTAGACCTATAAATGGCTCTCAGATTTATTTGAGTAAAACATTACAGTTATAGATAAACAAAATGGGGATATGCAACAAAAAGTGGTTTTATGTGAGTAAACAGATTTCTCTGAGGGTTTACAAATTATTCAGATTTGAAGAAGTAGATACTCCTTATCTATAGGTTTGCTTTCCATGGTTACAGTTTCCTATAGTTCAGTGTGGCCCAAAAATAGTAAATGGAAAATACCAGAAATAAACAATTCATAAGTTTTAAATTGCATACCATTCTGAGTAACATGATAAAAATCTTGTACTTTTCAACTCTTTCCAGCCAGGGACATGAATCATCCCTATGTCAGCGTATTCACACCATATACACTCATTTTAGTTATTTAGTGGCTGTCTAGTTTATCAGATGGACTGTCACAGTACAAAGTGCTTGTGTTCATGTAACCCTTATTTTACTTACTAATAACCCCCAAAGCACACAACTAGAGATGCTGGCAATTTGATATGCCAAAGAGGAGTCATAAAGTACTTGCTATAAGTGATAAGGTATGTATGTAAAGGAAAAATCTTAATATATGTATTTTTATAATATTTATATAAGGTTTTATATGATTCACAGTTTCAGGTACCAACTGAGTGTCTTGGAACGTATCTAAGTTCCAAGGTAAGTGGGGACTACTATTGGAATCCTATCTTCGCACATTAAGAAATGTCATCTATAATGAGCTCAGCAATATCTATGACTAAACATAGCATGATGAACTAATAAATGCATATTGCTTTAAATTTTTTTCAATTTTTTAATCAAAGCTGTGTTCTTTCTCTTTGGGAAAGATTACAACTGACAAGTGTTTTGATACATATTTTTCAAAAACATTTAAAGCATGGTTTATATAAAGTAAATTTTATGAGGTGATTGCTTTCCAAGTTGGGAACTTAGACATTTGGATAGCCATAGAATTCATGTTTTACTGTTTAAAATTAGTCTTTAGAAGTTGTAAATCAAAATCTACCTTCTTAAATACCTGATTTTTCCATTTCCATCAGTTTGTTGTTATAGGATTAGCCTGAATGCTGAATTGATGTCATTTGTGTTTAAAGTAAACATTGAATTATTTGTGGAAAAAATAACACGTGGATAGATGTTGCAAAATTAAATAAAAACATTTCAATAAAATGTCTAAACCATTACAAATGTTTGGTAAATTCTTATGTTTATTTCAAAAGGTTATTTTTTTATCTAAATAACTTGCACTCCTAGCAAGGAATTATATAAATATAATATACAGCTAAGCAATTTTCTGTTTTGTATTTGCTTTGTTGTTTATCAACTCCAAATTCACTCATTAGAAACCTGTGAATAAATCACTTACATTGATAAATGTTAATTAATGCTATGCGTTTTTGAAAAGTCTTTATAAAACACTGAAGCAAAACTATACATGTACATACACATCACATACATACATCTAGAATGCACTGAGAATACTTTCTGATGTAAAGAAAACATGATTCCTTAACTTTAATAAGTTCATATGAATCTACTTAGTCTCTTCAAAATTGAACAAGAATATAAAAACTATAGATTTTTTTTGTTACTAAATTAAATTTTTTTTCCTCATTTTTGTTGGCATTTCCTTTTATTAGTTGGGCCAGAATTACGAACAGGAAAGCAGACTATGAAGAAATTTTAAATAGTAGGGAAAACAATTTTTCTAAGCTTCTTTGAATTTAAAATGATAATTTTTTTCTAGTTATCAATTCGGTGCTTTTTATTTTAAAAGGATCCATTGGAATATTTGTTTTCTGTTCCTCGCCCAATTCTTTCTCCAAAAATAATGAAGTATAATAGGATACAGATCTTAAGAAATCATTGGTTAATTTCACAACAGTTAGGACCAGAAAAGAAAAACATCCTTCCACCTAGAATACTGAAAAATAGATTCTGCATTTTTAGTAACAGATTGAAAGTGATAAGTTCAAACTGTTGTATATAGCTATTTAAATTATTAAAAAAGAGAGGAGCTGATTTTTTTCATTATGTCCTCTGCCAAAGTTACCTAGATTTAGATAAATCACATAACTTCTTTTGGTCTCAGGTGCTAGGATTGGAGGTGTAGAGAATGTACTAGGACCACATAATTTCTAGCTATTGTCTATATAATTTAAAAAATTAATTTTAAAGAAAGAGGGGGAGGGAGAAAGAGAGAGAGAAACACTGACCCATTGTTCCACTTATTCATGCATTCATTGGTTGATTTGTGTATGTGCCCTGTCTGGGAATCAAACCCGCAACCTTGGCATGTCGGGATGATGCTAACCAACTCAGCCAAAAGGCCAGGACTTTGTCCTAATAATTTTTAAAATTTAAATACTCATTAAAAATGAACCTATGTAGGTTTATTTCAGTACAAAGAATAGATAGAGCTGTTATTTCTAACATCAAAATAAACTATATCGTAAACATATTTAAGATTTTGAATATATGGCTCAGGAAGAGATCTGAACTTCTGAACCACCAAATTTCTTTCTATTATGAACATGCCATTTTAAGAAATACTGAGAACTTTTCGCTTACTTTTTTCATTATCAAGTCTTTTGTGACTATTTCTAAAAAGCATTTCAGCTTCACGAATTACAAAATAGGATCCAAATTTGACAATTATTTTAATTGAATATAAGACAAGAATTACAGTGTAGAAGGTATGCTTTTAACTAAATCTATCCCTAAGAGAAAAAAATGTTTTTAAGAATCAAACGTGCTCAATGACATACTCAGTTTCCTCGTGAGGTACTTCTTCATTCAAGGCTTGTTCAAATAAGGACTAAATGAAGAGCTAATTGTTGGAGATGTCATAAAAATCATCACCTTCTTTACCTCTAACTAATGCCCACTCTTTTTTTTTTTTTTTGAAGTCAAATTAAACACTGCTTCCTCCAGAAATTGCTCTTTGAGATTTTTTTGGATATCATTGTGCATATCTGTACCCTGAATTTGTGTTCAAAAATATTTTTAACAAACCCAACACATTAACACTGGCATTGCAGACCAAATAAGTAAAACATCATCATGGAGGCCCTATATTAATAGCCAGGCATTAATTCTTGGATCTTAAAAAAGCCAAGATGGTCCTGGGGTAAAGGCTGAGACAGCCAGAGTAGTAAGGGGGCTTTCAGGAGCTCCAAAAGCCAGTTAATAATCATAATAATTTTCATATTTTCTAATGTGTACTTGATGAATATCGATTTTGTCTTACCTAAACATTGGTCAGGATGTGCCATCATGTATAGACTTTATTTTCTGTATCCCAATTAAATAGTGAAGTCTTTGAGAGAAGAGACTGTATCTTATTTTCCTATTCTCTTTGTATCCCCAAGAGTTAGGATGGTGTCTAACCTGAAGTAGGCACTCAGAGAACATTGTTTGGGTTAATATATGAAATTTCATGTATCTATTTGGAGGCTGAACTAAATGGCTTTGGCAATTAAATATTACATAATTGTACTTCACAATATATTTGTTTATCTTCTTAAAATATCAAGGGTTCAATATAGTGGTCATGCAATTTTACAAAGTATTGGATTTAATATGCTTTCAAGGTCTTAAGAAAGACTTATATTATCAATAAGTTTTAAATAGAGAGCAGTGACACTCTAAATTTTATTTGTCCTAAAAGTGTCATTGTAGGGTATTGTTTAGGGTAGTTTTAAACATAACACATGTGGGAAACTGAAATGACAGTTACTTGATGTTGAGGTTTTTGTGCTGAGTCAGCAAAAGTGCAAGTACTGCCTCTAGTCTCCTGAACCCTAAACCAAATGTTCCATATTCTATTAAACTGAAAAGCAATGAAAAAATCTCTCTTTTCCAAATTATTGTTCAAAAATAATTTTACATTTGCTTGATCCAAAATTTGCACCAGTTAATATATATCAATACCACCTTAATTATTATCATAATTATATTCCTTATAAGAAATACTCATCACTAACATGAGAATTTAAAGTCATTATTAAGAGTATTATAAAGTTACAGATAAACATCAAATGCAACATAAAATGCAACAACAAAAATGAGCATTGGGTATTATACTGCATTTTTTTTTTTTAGAAATAAGCCACAGTGCCTGCTGTCTTCTAATCAATCAAAGGTATTCCAGCTTCATATAGAAATACTATGAAATCTAGAAACATTACTACTATTTGTTTTGTAAAGTCAGAGCTGTAAATCATGGCATTAGAGTTGAAGGTTCAGTGATCATGTCTGCTCCTTACATTAGTAAAGGGAGTATGTGGGAAAGGGGAAGAGCTCTTCTTTGAACCTGAGATGCAGCAGACGTAATTAAAGTCTTAAAAAAGAACATTGTCTTCCCATGTAAACACAGTGAGAAGCATAACTGCTCATATATTTCTTTTATATTGGTATTCCTGCATGTACTATACTAGGCAAGAGGGAAAGATAGCCAAAATGGTGTGAAAATGTTTGAAAATGTTTAAATATTCATTGTTGTTTTTATGCCTATTAAAAATGAAAAAAAGAATTGAAGTTACAGACAAACATCAAATGCAACATAAAATGCAACAACAAAAATGAGAAAATACAGAAAAAATAAAAAGAAGGATTTAAAATAAAATGAATTGAGGGGATCAGGTCATTGAGCAGCATATATAAAATTAGTGTATAGTGCAATTGCTGGCACTTCCTACTATTCAAAGCTACAAGAGAAACAGTTTACAGCTTTATATTTATCAGATAAAAACGAACCTGTTGCATAGATACAAATGTTTTTTTATGATGCATAAATGTGAGTGAAAAATCTTCCCATAAATCCTCATTAGTAGAACTCCCGATTTGATTTAGTAACTGTATCCTTGACATAGCATGTTTTTTGAACATTTCTTTTAAAATTCTTCAATGTAGCTAATGATATAATGCCAAAGTGCAGTTGAATAAAATCAGTGTATAATGGCCGAAGAGTGGAAATGATGGGATTTTGCTTTATCTAGGGATAAAATTTTTAAAACTTCAGGTATGCTTAGACTTAGAGTATTCAGATATAAATACTCTATTTAGCTACTGAGCTTTTGACAAGAACTGAAACACAGAGTTTAGGTGTTGTATAATTTGACAAGAATACGGAATGTACAAAGTATCCATTACTTACTAGATAAATTTGATAAACACTCATTGAGCACATAATGTGTGCCAGGTGCCATTCATTGGAAATGAAGAATAACAGTTTAAACAAAGAAAAAAATTATGTACTTTTCTGTATTTATTGTAGCTAAAGACATCCCATGTAAGATAAAAGAAATAAATTACAGGGCCATAGAGAATGTCTATAATTTATCTGTATGGTCTGTCAAGGAATTTTTCCTTCAGATAGCAGAACTGTCACATTTAAATGAAAATGTTTCAAAACCTTTAAAATAAATCATTAATCTCGATGGCTGAAATAAAAAAAATGTCCAATAAATCTAGTTTTATAAGAAGAGAGACAAGATACTATGTAAAAAAGGGGCATAAAATAAGGTATAAAGAAAAAAAATAGCCTTTTTACTATACTCCGTGCTTATTTCTCAGATGCCCCTCCTTGGCTCTCAAAATATTCTGTATGTGTGTCCACCAGAGCACAATTTGGGATAATTTTTGGCAACACCATCACCCAGATAAGAATAATATCAGTCATTGTTGTATCCTCTATCTGTGACACCTTACATGATATTTGGCATAGAGGATCTATGAAAAGAAGGAAGGAAGAAAAGAGAGAAAGAAAAAAATTAAATAAATGATAAATCAAAATGTAATCATGGACTATCCATTTTTCTAATATAACTCTAATCATTTTTGAAACATTAAAAACAGCATTAAACAATGTTAACATTCTCAAAACCTGTCTCGTGCTGTCTTTAACATGTATTTTAAGTCCAACAATAATAAAACCTTACCTGTTTCCAACAATATTCAAAGAACATATGTTTTATCCTATTATTACTGGTGTTACTCTTTAGTGACATAACAGAAAAAAAATCCTTTCTAGTAAATGTGATATGAGGGAGAGGATGAACTATTACTTAGGATTTTTCCACAATCTGCTTTTGGCCTATTCTTAAAGGAGAATACAAAACTTCTTCTTTTAGATAATTTTCTAAATTAAAGCATCATGTGTACAGGGGTAAAGTCATGGGTTAAATACTTACACAAGCCAAGAGATTTAAACTGTTTCTTGCCCACATGCTATTAATTACAAGGAGCCCAGAATATGTGAATGAATCAGTACTAATATATCACCACTACTTGGAAAGCTTTCAAAGCAAGCTAGCTTTTCCTATACTATAGTTTACTTGTAAGTGTCTAGGAGTGTTCATCTAGCCATTCAAACAACCTTCTTAAGTGTTAACCTTCAAAATAGATTTTGTCTGGCTAGCTGTCTCAAAATTAAAACTACTACAGGCAAGACTTATAAATGTGGTATATAGTTTAACTTCCTTGAGTAACCTATTCCAAGAACTGAGTTATGCACTAAAAGAGCCTCAATTTTTAAATTATCATGTTAGAACCAATTACCTTCACAGCAGTACATAAAGAAACGTTAGCCTAGATCTCTGGAGGCTAATTTCCTATTGTGTTAATATAGCCAAAGTTACCACTGAATTATCAGGATAATTTATCTGCCAAGTAAATAAACTTTCAAGAGATCTAGGAAAGAAAATCATATTTACAACTATGACAACTTCAATTTCAAGGTCTACCAGGAGATCACAGAAAAAATAATAGAACACAAAATCACTTTATCTGTTGTTTGAATGCAACAAACAAAATAAAATCTTCTTGATATGGGCATAACCAGGTGAGAAGAAAAATAATAACAAAAAAAGGTCATACATAGAAACATTGATACATTTCATACTTTTCAAACACAACAAATAAGTGCCTCAGTAAAATATAACACTCCAGCAACTTTATCAAATTCAAACCCACAAAGCATTCTAAGAATGAACTTTTTATTATCACAGGATGTTTTCTATAAGTATTCTTTAAAAAATTAACCATGTAAAGTAAAATAGTAACAAACCTTTAATCTCTACCACAGAGAAAATATGTTCCTATAGAATGTATATACAAGTTTGGGCTTAATATGAGACTTACCATAACTATAACATTGGTAATATAGTACCTGACCTGTGGTGGCACAATGAATAAAGAGTTGACCTGGAATGCTGAGGTCGCTAGTTTGAAACTGCAGCTTGTTCAGTGAAGGCACATATGAGAAGCAACATGTTAATGCTTTTGTTCCCCCATCCTTCTCTCTCTCTCTCTCTTTCTCTCTTTCCTCTCTCTAAAATGAATAAATAAAATTTTCAAAAAAATTGGTAATAGAAAAACATTTGCTTTAATATTCCCTGTTTATGTTTTCTACTATATCACCAGAAAGTATTATTTTTTCTCATTTAAAGAATTTATCTGTTTATATGTTTTATTTCCTAATCATATATTAAGTGTCCTGTTTTTCAAAATATATACACACATCTCTTAAATTTGGATGTTTTTAATAAAATAATTGCATTTGAATGTTAAAAATTATATCCATACCTAAATATGATGCATATAATAAATGACTCAGTAGTGATTTTATGAATTACACTCAGTTCTCATAATTTTCTTATAACTTCACTGGCCTTTCTTTTAGTGTCTACCCTTCCTTCTTCTCCTTTCTCTCTCTCTCCTTCTCTTTCTTTCTTTCTCTCATCATACAGGAAAGTTCTGTGAACAATACTCTACAATCTACATACTTTTTCCTGGAGACATCATCTACTCACATTATCACTCCCATGTAAATTAATCTTAAACTTTCTAGCTATGACATCCAGATGCCTGTTTTCAACTGTCTCCTAAATGTCTCTCATTATCTTTCAGTCACAAGTCAACATATCCAAATCAGACTGCCTCTTAATAATAAGAACTAGTATCTAGTTACTGAGTAGTACTATGTGCAAACCACAGTAACAGTGTTTTATGTTTCTAAACTTATTTAATCCTTATACTTGCTCTGTGAGGTAGATAATATTCCTTTAAAATCGAGGAAAATTTGCCTACATTCTTACAGAAAGCAATTAGCAAAATTTCCATTTAGACTTGGCAAAGCTTTGTTTCTTCAATTCTTCCAGTGTTCCCTATCTTTGTAAAGCATGAACCAATCTACCAACTGCTGAGGATCAAACTTTCAGAGAAAACTTCTACTTTTTCCCAGACTATATGCCAGAAATCAAGACTTGCTAATTACACAGAGGCAGCTCTTTTTACGACAAAGTGGTAATTGCTGTGAGTGTGCAAGGTCATAGGACTCAAGCTACACAACAAAGCAATGTCCTGGGTTGCAATTCACAAATAAAAAATAATAAATTATTTTGTGTTCTAGTCCTATTCTCTAAGATATGGTTGACCTAACTATGGAAGTATGCTTGAATTTCTTGTTTTCTTAAAGATAATTATTGTTTTTTATAGCATTTTATTTACACCATTTAATGAGTTGGATATTGCCAGCTATTTTGAGTAGAAAAACCTCATAATACTCTATGGAAATTTATTGCAAATTCTGTAGCCACAATATGTACGCATTCTTGTGACGTACATCAAATACTAAAGTTTGCACAAACCAGATTATAAAGTCAGTCAATTGAAAATATCTCCAAGATGATAGAATTGTTGTTAAGTGAGTTACTAGGACTCAGTAACTAACATAAATGATGGCTGATGTGGTTCCCTGCAGGTAGCATAGATTAACTGAATTATTGATGTTTTCACAGTTTGAAAACAAGACAAGAGAGACTTAAGCAGAGGTTTCAAAATTTTATTTGTAAATTTAGATTTTTATGAGTGAAAATTATAATATATAAAATGGGCTATTACAGAGAAAAATCACTGAAAGTTTAATTAAGGTTTCTGAAATGCAAACCCAATTATCAAGGCAAAAAAGTTTATAAAGACAATACATATGAAAAAAACTTGAAACTTTCCTCTTGCATGACTTTCACTTAGAGATTTTAAAATCACCATTAAAATTACAGTAATCTTTCTTTAACTATAAATGCCCCTCTTGTGAAAATAAGTAGATATATATTTTCATACTCTTTTTATCACTGTAAGAATTCTTGATAAAATGCCTATAAATCATGAATAACTCCAAGTTGTAAAGTAAAAAAATTGGCAGTTACTATATGAGACATTTATTTTTTTTTATTTTTATTTTTTTAATGGGGTGACATCAATAAATCAGGATACATATATTCAAAGATAACAAGTCCAGGTTATCTTGTCGTTCAATTATGTTGCATACCCACCACTCAAAGTCAGATTGTCCTCTGTCACCTTCTATCTAGTTTTCTTTGTGCCCCTCCCACCCCCTATCCCTCTCCCATTCCCCCCTCCCCCCCGTAACCACCACACTCTTATCAATGTGAGACATTTATTCAACAGCATTTGTTAAGTGCCTATTCTATACCGTATAGTCTGGTAGGCCCTTGTCCACTAGGCCCTCTGGTGAGGAAACGGACTCTAAAATCAGCACATTAGCCAAAAGTAGCTTATAAGGAAAATAACCTTTGAAAAAACTTTTGTTTGCCCAGAAAGAACAATATGCATTTTGTGATGCTCACCCCTAAACAGTAACTTCTAAGTACAGGAATATTTAGGAACTAAATTAGATTAAAGGAAAATTATACAGAATGCCTATATAAAAATGAAAGCCATTTTGAATTTAGGAAAGCTATCAAATCCCTGACCTTGGGAAAAGGGTAGACAGTTCTAAAAGATTTATACCCTTCTGCAGAGTTTACTCAATAGCTTGATGCATGTTTAGGTTAAGCAAAATGATGTGTGTGGAGGAATAAGCAAAATAAGGAAAAAGGCTCTGAATTTAGTACATTAATTAATGTGTATGTGTTACAACTATATGTTACAGCAGGGGTCCCCAAACTTTTTACATAGGGGGCCGGTTCTCTGTCCCTCAGACCGTTGGGGGACCGGAGTATAAAAAAAACTATGAACAAATCCTAATGCACACTGCACATATCTTATTTTTAAGTAAAAAAATGAAACGGGAACAAATACAATATTTAAAATAAAGAACAAGTAAATTTAAATCAACAAACTGACCAGTATTTCAATGGGAACCATGCTCGTCTCACTGACCACCAATGAAACAGGTGCCCCTTCCAGAAGTGTGGTGGGGGCCGGATAAATGGCCTCAGGGGGCCACATGTGGCCCGCGGGCCGTAGTTTGGGGACCCCTGTGTTACAGCAAGAAGCACGTGCCTTCAGAACTGCACCTGATAAGGATGAGGCTAGCAAGGCACCTGTGATTCCCAAGTTTAGAAGATTCTCACTCTCAGAGTCCTGCACTTACCCACTCTGCATTTGCAAGGCAGACTGAGTGTCTCCTTAAATTTTGTGACCTAAGTAATAAAATATTATATCAACCTTCACAAGAGAAATAATGTTTCTCCAGGTTTCTTACTTTCACAAGATATGTTGATTATAGCTGTTTGTTTTGGAAAGATAAAACTATATAGATGTATGTACTTTTTGTATAATTCCTTCATTGAAATGATTAATATAAAATGAATTAACAATCTTTTCACTGAAATCACACAAGACTGTTTTAAAAGTTTTATTTAGAAAGGAATAACCCTCTATTTAATATACTTGTATATGATACGAAAGTCTTTGAACTTTTTTAAAATTTGTGTGCTATTCCTACTAGTTTATTTTCGGAAATACAGAAATAAGTATACACATATGTATTTTAATAATTATTATTTATCAAAATATATATGTATATAGGAAGGCTTATAATTCTAATTTTCTATAAACTCTTAACTTTTTTTTTGACAGAGATAGAGAGAGTCAGAGAGAGGGGCAGATAGGGACAGACAGACAGGAAGGGAGAGACAGATGAGAAGCATCGATTCTTTGTTGTGGCACCTTAGTTGTTCATTGATTGCTTTCTCATATATGCCTTGATGTAGGTGGAGGGGGGCAGGGGGCTAAAGCAGAAGAAGTGACCCCTTGTTCAAACCAGAGACCTTGGGCTCAAGCCATCAACTTTTGGGCTCAAGCCAGCGACCATGGGGTCATGTCTATGATCCCACACTCAAGCCAGCGACCCTGCGCTCAAACTGGTGAGCCTGGCTCAAGCCCAGTGAGCCCACATTCAAGTGAGTGACCTTGGGATTTCTAATCGGGGTCTTCTGCGTCCCAGTCTGATGCTGTATCCACTTCGCCACTGCCTGGGCAGACCTTACTAAAAATATTTTGTTGTTTTTAATACAATTTAAAAACAATATTATTGAAAAAATAAAGAAATGATTATGTATTTAGTCTTTTTTTCTTAAAAATATGGCTGCCACATAGATATGTTCATATATTCAGCTGACAATAAAGCCGATTAATTTGAAACTAGTTTATTTTGTTCTATGAAAAAATATTTCATTTTTATAATTTTAGCATTAAAATAATATCACAAAGAAGTCAAATGAAATTTAGATTCTACTAGAAGTGTTAATCATCTCTGAATGAGTTTTTGAAATATAATGTGCTATTTAATTTATGTTAGAAAGGTGATTTTAACAATCCAGGTGATATATTTAAATATAAAATAACATGCCTAACAAATACACCATAAGAGAACCTCAAGAATAAACGATGCTGTAATATAATACTATTGAGTATCTGGTGCTGCCATCCCTTGTGTTTAAAGTTGCATTGGCCGGTTTAATCGTAATTATTCATGAAGCAGCACCCTAAATGTTATATGTTGAAAGATAACTAAAAGGTAAGTACTCAGTATTTGACCTCTAGAACAAGTATACTTTGAATTTTCTGAAAAATTGGAGGAATCAGTTCAAATGGCATTGAAAATAGTGTTGAAAAAAATTCACAATGGTATTTTATAACATCGATTTTTTTTTGATGGGTGGACTATAAAATTTTCAAAGGACAGAGGATTCATTAAAAATGCAAGTGAGAGATATTCTAGAAACTTACTCTGTTTTTCACAGAAAAGTTGTATTATGACTTTATATATAATTTCCCCCTTTCCTTACCTCAACCATGTTGCTTAAATTTTACCTTTTGGGGCTACTTTTGGATACCTTTTTTAGTAGAGTTAGCACAAGCTTGTTAAGTCCAGCTTTGTGGCTAACTTGAGGATTAGATGAGAGCCAAATGTGAAGGTGGTTTTTGTGATGTGGGAGAAGCACGTATGTGTGAGTGTGTGCTCATGTGTATGTGCCTATTAACTGTTCAAATAATCCAGGAAAACAGACGAAGTGCTGAATGGAAGTTTTGTGGGCCGGGCCAGCCGTGGAACAGAGCCGCTGCTGTGCATTCCTAGTTAGTGAACTTCCAAAGGCTGCTATCCTACAATGAAGCTACAGTTTACAGGAGGCCACCCTGAGGAACCCCTGTGTTTCTGTGCGGGTATGTGTCTGCATGCATGCATGCGAGATATAAAATATATTGTAACATCTCTATTGCTCATTATTTTCCTGGAAACAATCTTCAAACAAATGGAACTTTCTAGTGTTTAAGTTACTGAGTAGTATTTAAGTAATATACTAAGAAATACTCTAGAGTGTGGACGACAATGGTTAAAAAGGGTGTAATTTAGGAGTCTGAACCTTCCTGATAGACACCTCTCGTTCAGCCACATAGAAAGGACTCTGGAAACCCCTGTTACCCATTTATCTCTGCCCAGTCATCTCCCAAGTCCTTTTAAGCACAACTCAGTTCTGATGAATACTTTTACACTACACTAAATCCATGGTGTTCAAAACTCAAATTATACATTGTCATTTCATTGAAAATTCTTTTGCCTAAAGTCTTGCCTGGCAGCTGAATTCTTTCTTTCTTAGAAGTCTAGAGTGTAATGCAATATTGAACAAAGGCCTGCAGAACCCAGTAAGCTAGCAGCGGTCAATGGAGAAAAGCAGGGGAAGTTAATACATCATTATTCTAAAGACTTTTAAATATCTCTGAAGGGAAAAAATTCAAGGAAAGGGTAAAAGAAAAGTATATGTGACTGAGTAGACAGAATTTCATAATTCACCAAGAGTCAAAGGGCACATTTTCATTACTGAGTTGCATAGCTAATGTTTAAAAGTCGTATCAAGGAGTTTAATGACAGTAAAAGTTGGGGAACAGGAAGGCAAAAAAGATGAATTACCACTGGCGATGGAATTTTTATATTGCAGTGCGCCTTCCTAGGAACTAAATAAGAGGAATTAAGTCTGGATTAAACTTTCAAACTGTTTAGCTCCTAAACTGGATCTCCTAAATGAAGACCAATTGTTCCTAATTGTAAAATGATAGGGTTTTGCAATTCCAATGCATGAAAGTACTAATTGAAAATGACCTAAAGTGTCCAGAAATATATTAATTCCCATTTGAACTTAGTGTACTCATTCATTCTATACAGTATTGTGTATGTGTGTGTATTTAAACATTTTCTACACAGCAAAGCTTTAAAGTCAAATGAATTTATAAGTACATGAGAGGTGGAGCTAATCTTACATTTCTACTAATCATAGATTCATACTATTTCACAATAAGAGAAATTAGTAACTGTATTTTACACATCTAAAAAAGCAAAACATGAGTCTAACTGGAATATAAAATCTGAAAAATAATACAGCTTCAAAGTGGGCTTAACCATCACCTGAAGCTTACTGTGTTTAAAGCAATTACTAGAACAGATTTCTAATTCCCTCCTGTTCTTTTCATACCTTATTTGTTCAAATTCCTTTAAAATGAAAGCATTCTTTTAAAAAAACTTATTTAGAAAATTAAATTTAAGGGGATTACATTGATCAATAAGAGTTAATAGAGAATATTCTTTTTAACCTTTTTTGCAGTGGTTCAGAAATCTGCTTTTAAAGTGTTGAGAATGAAGACAACTATATCTTGGCTATAGAATATGCTTTTACTGAACCAATCCATCAGAATATTTGGATCACCTGGCCAAACTCCTAAATTATGCAGAAAAAAAAAAAAAAAGGATCACTGAGTTACACTCCACAAGTTTTTGGCTATAAATAACCTTGAAAAAAGTGGAAATTTGCTTATTTGGTCCCAAACACACAACAAATAAACTAACAATGCAAAACAAGAGAAACAGTTCTTCGAGCAGGTCCAAATGGAGCCTGGAATAAAAGATCCAAAAGTGAAGGGGATTCCACGACCCTGATTTTGGATTAAAAGCCTTCAGATAACTACTGAAACCTCTAAAACTTTGGCACGGTTCTAGAGAAGTCTGAAAGCATAAGAAATATTTTATTTGATTTAGCCAAATATTTCTAAGATGCTTGATGCATTTCCAAACAGAGATATTGTAGGAGTACTATACCCATAGTGGTTATAATACAGGCAAACAGCAAAACCCTCAGCAATTTTAGCTAAGGATTAAGTTTGATAAAGAAACTGAAGGAACCCTGGCCGGTTGGCTCAGCGGTTGAGCGTCGGCCTAGCGTGCGGAGGACCCAGGTTCGATTCCTGGCCAGGGCACACAGGAGAAGCGCCCATTTGCTTCTCCACCCCTCCGCCGCGCTTTCCCTTTCTGTCTCTCTCTTCCCCTCCCGCAGCCAAGGCTCCATTGGAGCAAAGATGGCCCGGGCGCTGGGGATGGCTCTGTGGCCTCTGCCCCAGGCGCTAGAGTGGCTCTGGTCGCAACATGGTGACGCCCGGATGGGCAGAGCATCGCCCCCTGGTGGGCAGAGCGTCGCCCCATGGTGGGCGTGCCGGGTGGATCCCGGTCGGGCGCATGCGGGAGTCTGACTGTCTCTCCCTGTTTCCAGCTTCAGAAAAATGGAAAAAAAAAAAAAAAAGAAAAAAGAAACTGAAGGAATAATCTAGAGAAAATGTTTTGCAAAGGGAAGATTTCTCTAAGATAACCTTATATGAGAATTGTCTGTTCATGGACATTTACCAGCTACTAAATTGTTATTCTACCAGGTTTAGTCATTCTCAACTAATACTTTGTTGTCTGTTTTATAAAGTACATAATAAAGAAAACTTATTCAGTATTATTAATTTGAACAAAGTTCATCAAAAAGAAATTACAAGCAGTTTTCTGAAGTTAAGATTAAGGAGACCGACCACATTTTATAACTATGCTGAATTTTGCTTGATATGTGATATAAATTTTAACTATCTATTTTACCTATGGTGATTTAAAGGTACATACTATATTTCACAACACGTAATAAACTAGATTAATTTTCAGTAATGTAATTTCAATGGCAATCTTCTAAAAGTATTAAATGCAAATGGGAACTTTTTAAAAGAAAAGTGCACTTCACTGTTATATGAACATTTCAAAAGGGCTGAAATAGTCTTACAGTGAGATCTAAAATGTCATTGAGAATAATGGAAGGTGTCATGATACTTTCTTAATTCTGGTATCGAACACTGAAAAGCCTTTCATGAAACTGTATCAACCCAGTATCAAATAATCCACAAATATTTGCTAATATATGAATGAACCATTTGTCATATGGATGAACCAAAGGAATAAACATAGTGAGAAAGGGGCACTTAAAATATACACATTGATGATAAAGAAGAGATGGCAATTCTTCAAAATTGGGACATAGATTATAGTATGTTTTAACTATCACTTTTCTTTATAAAACAAAACTACAAAAATGTTTAAGGGGTTAAGTATCTATACCACTAACACACTAATAAAAATAGAGAGCAGAAAATTTGGTTCCTACTGTTTCATTTTATACCTGTCATAGCAATTGTTCCTTTAAAGCACTGCATTGGGAGAAAAGCACTGCAGCTGCTCACATGGCAAACTGTGTTTACAATGGTACCAGCCCTGGAAGAGGAAGGTGCTCATGAAAGGAACAAATGTTCCCATTAGACACGTCTTTAAGGGTATTGTATATAGCCTTTATGACTGTTTTCTTATTTGTAAAATTGGGATAATCTTAAAATTAGGATAATCTTATCAGATAGGATTGTAACATTAATCACATAAAATGTAAAGCTTTTAGTTATCTGGAGATCTTGTTAAAATGCAAACATATTAAAAACCACTCTGTGCCATTCTGAAGCATTAAAAGGGCATTGGGCTATACTTTAAGAAATACTCCTTTAGAAAATTGCTAACCTTGTGGCAATTCATTCCTACATAGGAATATATCCCAAAAAGGCAATGAGAAGCCTTACCAGGAACTGGAAGTCTTGTTACCCATTTTTCCCTTGGTTCTTGGGGCAGTTTTACAGCACCAAAGACTTGTGACAGTATTTCAGCAAAACCTAATGGATAGAACTTGCATGGCCATGACCTAATTTGGGACTTGTTCTTAATTATAAAACAGTGGTTCATAAGAAGAAAGGGGAAGTGAAGATGAGGGTGGAAAAAGGAGATGAGAAAAAGATAATATGGGGAAGATGAATAAAATATAAGAAAAAAGGTGCAATTACAAGGTCTTCCTTCCATCTTTCAAACCTAGATCACAGATTTTATTTGGAAGTGGTTGTCAACAGACAATGGTAATTCAATCATATCAACCTCTGGCTTATTCAGTGGGTATCTATCATGCTAAAGCTCAAGAGAACAAGCCAAATCACTGCCTGAGTAACTCCTTTAAAACATATATGTTTTGTTGGTGTAATTTTAAAAATCCACTTGATATAGACAATATTAGGCCGTAAGATCTCCTATATTTTATATAGAAAATTTTACTTTTTATCAAAGTATAAATCTTACACCTAATATTTTCTCTATAATTTTTAACATTTATAATTTTACTAAAATTTATTTGAACACAGTTTTTCAGTTGGTTATTATTACATGGGTTAAATTACAATAATATTTGTATTTAGATTTCATCCCTACTGCTGACTTTAGATGTAAATGGTATTTATGCTTTCATTTGCCCTGAGATGTTATGTTAAGAAAAACAAGCTGAGTATTTAATTAATTAGTTCATCCATCCATCCATTCACTCATTTATTTATTTGTTTTTACTAAATTTGTTTGTGTGACATTAGTTAATAAAATTATATAGGTTTCAGGTATATAATTCTAAAATACATTATTTGCATATTTTATTGCATTGACCACCCAAGTCAAGTCTACCTCCATAACCATTTATCGCCCCTCCATTACCCTTTTCAACCTTTCCCCAGCCCCTGTCCGCTCTGGTGATCACCATGCTATTGTCTGTCTATGGGTTTTGTTCTTACTCCCTTCACCATTTCCACCCAGCCTCTCAGGTACCATGCTTGTTGCTACCATATCCTAGCAATCTTATGGAAGGAGATGGTCTTCAGAATCCATTTTTCTAGCCCCCTTTCGAGGAATATGTTATAATGGTAAAATTAAAAATATTAGACATAGAACAAACTTTAGGGGACATTTCATTTTCTTCTTTTTTAAACACATGAGATCTAATTGAGAGTTTTATAAAGTAGTCCGTCTATGGATATACACAATGCTACTTAGATAACAACCACAAGCCATTCAGATTCCTGATTTATTTACTAATTCTTGAGTCTTATATTTTAAATATAACACATTTACAAAACATGATTTATTCATGAAAATCAGAATGGTTTGGCTGTGTGATTATTCATTACACTGAAATATAAAATCTTCCTCCAAAGTCCATCCTACTCACATAATTGATCATTTTATTGCTTTCCTTTTTTGTATCCTTAATCCTTTGCAATATGGTTTCTGGCCAAATCATTAACAATCTACTTTTAAATCACTTCACTGAATATTATACTGCTAACAACTTCTATTCCAGTTACTCTCCTCCAACATTGTTAAAATTATGTAATTATCTAGATGGTAGAAATCCTTTTACAATGTATTGTATATCACCACAATGTACACTTTAAATATTTTACAATTGTATTCGACAATTATACCTTAATCCAGCTAGAAGAAAAACACACAAATAAATTACATTTAAACTTAACTTCCTTGAAATTGTTCTTTCCTTGTTTTTCTCTCTCATTATTTATTATTTAGTACTCTTCCTATGAATGAGCAACAAGTAGGTGTCCTACAAAATTCAATCATTTTTATCTTCTTTAAATTTACTATTAAAATCTCTCCTATTTGCCCTGGCTAGTGGCACAATGGTTAGATTATTGTCCCAGAGTGCCAAGGTTGTGGTTTGATCCTGGGGTTGCCAGCTTGAGCTTGGAGTCACTGGCTCAGATCACAGGGTTGAGCCCCGGTCAGGGCACATATGAGAAGCAATCAATGGCACAACTAAGTGGGACCAGTTGATGTTTCTCTCTCTCCTTCTTCCTCTCTATCTCTTTCTTGCAAAACAAAAACAAAAAACTCTCCCATTCATATACTTAATTATTATTACAATGTGAATAGTTCACAAAATCTTATGTCATTTCCTGACCTTTTTCAAGTTCTAATTTCTATGAAATACTTATTACACATACCAGTATAGCCCAGTAGTCACTCAAAATCACTATATTCAGGAGTGGACTTATTATCTGTTTCAGCAAGAAATCTGGTCCTACACTTGACTCATCTATTTCATTTAATGGAGTCTTCATATCAAAAGTCACTTTGCATAAATAACTCCTCTCTGTTTTTGTCTTCATATACCATCTACCGTCAAGTCCCATTAAATTTTATCCTTTGGTATATTTTTGAAATTCCTGTTCTACTACCTGTCCATAAAGCCAAAAACCTTGTTTTGGTCTTGACTAACTCTATCACAGAGCACTCTGATGATTTCCTAACAAATTTTCCAGCCTTTAGTCCATCACTCTTTCATCAAATACTGAATACTAATTTGCTTCTATCAAATACTGTTCAGCCTAGGAACACAAAAATGAAATGACATGGTCCCTGAGCTCAAGACATATGGAATCTAGTGAAGAAAGAGATTGTATGAACAGTAAATCTCATGAGCATAAAAAATAAGCACAGAGGTTGCATTTCTAAACAGCCTGATGAAAGATAAAAAAAAATCCTTCTTAGAAAAGGCTGAGTTTGAGAAGACTTATAAACATTATCTTAGAAAGTGAGAGGTTAAAAGCTTTCGTAAATATGATATAGTATTAATACCCTGTTTCCTTGAAAATAAGACATCCTCCCGAATATAAGATTCCTCTAGTGCAATTTGTTTCAACCTTAGAAATATAAGGTCTCCCTGAAAATAAGACCTAGCATGTTATGTGAGCAAAAATTAATATAAGATGATAAAAAATAGATGAAAAAAATAGGTAAGCAAAATAGATGAGCAAAAATTAATATAAAACATTGTCTTATTTTCGGGGAAATGGGGTAGATTGTTATACATGGAAATCACAAGAAATTCTTGATGGAATTCAGTTTGGCTGGCTATGGTGATGGTTGTGATGACATGACTACAGTATATTAATAAATGTTGATTTTTTTGTTCAACAACAAATGTGAATTCTTGTTCATAGAAAAATAAGACATCCCCTGAAAGTAAGACCTAGCATGTCTTTAGGAGCAAAAAATAATATAAGACACTCTTATTTTCCGGGAAACATGGTAGTGTCTCATCAGTGTGAAAAACTATGATATGATCACAAATCCTCAGATGTGAATATCTGTTCATAACAAGCAGCAGGTAGAGAAAGAGTTGTATGGTTTGAGTTTTGTCTAAATTTTATCCATTTAGCAAATAATTATTTTATTAGGCCTATAACATTTCCTCATTAATCCCTCATTCAACAAACAACAATTAGGCATATATGATGTATTGAGTCATGTTTTTTAGTAAATAAACAAACTTCATGGCCTCAAGATACTTAAAATCTCTTTGGGGAAATACATTATTACAAAGATTATAGTAAACAAAAAAGAAAAAGGGATATAAAGAAATAACATAAAATCCAAGGTGGATGCATCATGTAATCATGGGCTAACTGATCATGCTATCTATAACACCACTCACCTAAAATACCATTAAAAATGAAAATAAAACTTTAGATATTGATGTATATTAGCATATCCATGGCACTACTGTCTGATTATTGTTAGCCAGAGAAGCTCAAGCAAGTATGTAAGGAGGAATAATCAATGATAAAAATGGTTTTTGAGAGCCTGACCTGTGGTGGCACAGTGGATAAAGTGTCCACCTGGAAATGCTGAGGTCACCGGTTCGAAACTCTGGGCTTGCCTGATCAAGGCACATATGGGAGTTGATGCTTCCAGCTCCTCTCCTCCCTTCTCTCTCCTCTGTCTTTCTCTCTCTCTGTCTCTCCTCTCTCTCTCTCTCTCTCTCTCTCTCTCTCGTCTCTCCCTCTCCTCTCTAAAATGAATAAATAGAAAATTTAAAAAAAATGCTTTTTGAGAATAGAACTTTGATCAGATCACTCACCTCTTGGAAAGTCAGTGATAGCTTTACAATGCTTATAAAGTTTCAGCTCCTTAGCACAGCACTCAGGGCTTTTCAGACCTGACCTTAACTACATTTGGACTCTAATTTGTTTTCCTTTTCTCAATTTATTTGCCATACATTTCCCAAAACAAAATTATTTATTTATTACCAATGCTAATAACTGATTCATTTTAACCTCTGTTCTTTTAACTAAACTTGCCACTCTAACTCAATTCCCCTCGAAAAAGCCCTAGAGTATCCTCCTCTCATCTCTGCCTATTCAGATACTGCCATCTTCAATGACATTCTTTTCTCCATCCAGATATCTGTGACTTTTTTTAATGGAATTTTATCAGTTTCTGGTATGTGACTTTTTCTCTCTTTCCTTATTATTATATTACACTATTGATATATTTGGGAAAAAGTCTTTAATAAAAGAATCTAATTTTCTATATGATAAGGTTGGCACATTATTTGTTTTGTCTTATCAAAAACTTTGCAAGCCCCGGTGTTTAAAAAATAATCTGGGTAATGAATGAGTAAAGCAATTAACCCACTCATTACTACAAAAATTCATATTAACTGTGCTCATCATAATATTTGAAACTGTGGAAAATAATACAGTGTAAAGGATAAAATACTGGTTTCTGCATGAGACATCTGAAGTTGAGTCTTGGTTTTACTAACTTTTTAATCAATTTCTTTAGCACATCTAGACATGGTTCTTCATTTTTAGCATATATATAACGTGCATGTTGCTTGAGAAAAACTATATACCTAATAAACCTTATCTACTCTTATTAAAATGTATCATCACCAAGGTTACTACAATCTTTCAAGTTAAACAAATTAGTTTGTAATGTTATTTTTTTCTCTTTCCATTTCTTATCATTAATAGATAAAGAAAACACTGTTTATGCATTTTATACAACCTGAACACAATGTGTTAGGGTCTGATAGATAAGAATCAGAGTGGTCTATATAAATATACACAGGTAAAACAAGGTAATTCAGAGTTAAGATTATCATATAAGTGAAAGTTTTAGCAGTCTGCAAATTTTCTATATACTGCTATCACTTCCTCTTAATAGCCTTGAAATTTAATATTTGACTGGGTAATTCATTGTATGTTACAGTTACCATTTAATATTTGTCTGATTAGACAATGCATACTATAGAAAGCATTTGCTTAACATCCTTCAAAAGGTACTGAAGCTAGAAATAGAATGTACCACTATAACCCAGTCTCTAATTCATGAAATTGGGAATGTTTTAAGGTTTATATATTCAATTTTATGAATAATTACATTTTTTTTCTGGCAAAATGAATATGAACCAAAAGGCAAGTGGCAATCCTCTAAATTCTTTCTCTGCTTTGACTTCTAAAATAAGAGCCTAGGAAAGGGAAGTATCTTCCATTTCCCCTCTCAGGTTTTTTTCTCTCCCATTGACCTTCCATAGTTCAATGAAAATTCAGTCCTCGCCACTTACACCTAACATTTCTCATCACTGTCCCTAAGAATGCCATGAAAGCACGGGGTAGAAATACACAAGACATCTCTGTCTTACAGAAGAAAAGTCAACCAGCACGCACCAGCACCTTACCCGCCTCAGTCATGAGCACTCAGATTGGAGGACAGGCCCTGACTGCAACACTCGGCTTCTAATAGGTGGTGGGGACATGTTTAACTCTGACATAAATACAAAGAGGTTAGCCTGAGTCAGCTTTACTCAAACATCTCCTTTGATCTTTGGTTTTTAACAGTGGAATCAATGTAAAATGTAAACCAAAGACTGAGGTGCTATTACAATGGAAAAATTATCCTTATTCTAGTCAAAATAAAAAGAAAGAAAAAATTTTCTTAAGTAAGAATAGCTGCATGGAGGGAAAAAAGGTTTTATTTAGCAAATTGCAGTGATTTCTGGTCTCTTTTTTTATAAACAATAATGGTGTTTGACAAAATAGAGTCACAATGGAGTACAATTTATACTAAAATATCCATAAACTCTCTCTATAGTTTTTCCTGGCACAAGGTACTGTAACTTTCTTCAAGCCTACAACAAGCTAGGCTCTCCACCTTTGGGCAATAAGATAAACACATAAACATTTTCTGCTACAAAGAAAAGGAGTTTTTGTTTCTACTTTGTAATCTCCTCTTTCAGAGCAATCTCCTACTCTTTCTCCACTTACAGGTATCTATCCAGGGTCTTTAGGTCAAATTTTGAATTTCTACACTTGCCACTGAAGAGTCTGTTTAGGTGGAGTATCCTATATCAACGCTTCCATAAACTCTGTATTATTCCCCATTTCCACAAGCCAATATTTATTTTTATATATCAATGCAAACTCATACTGTGATTAAATTGAATGCACAGCAATCTATGAATGGTCACTTGGCCGATCTAAACATGTGTTCATATTTTTAAGAGTGATATGGGTTCAGTTGTGTCCACAAAATACAGTGTGTCTGTAAAGTCATGGTGCACTTTTGATCAGTCACAGGAAAGCAACAAAAGATGATAGAAATATGAAATCTGCACCAAATAAAAGGAAAACCTTCCCAGTTTCTGTAGGATGATGTGGCAGCAAGTGTGCATGCGCAGATAATGACGTAACACTGTATATACAGCGGAGCAGCCCACGGCCGTGCCAGTAGAGATGTGGACGGTACAGAGGAAAGTTCAGTGTGTTCTGTGGCTCGCTAAAATCTAATCTGTGACCAAAGTGCAACGTGAATATCAGCACGTTTATAACGAAGTGCCACCACAAAGGAATAACATTACTCAGTGGGATAAGCAGTTGAAGGAAACCGGCAGTTTGGTGGAGAAACCCCATTCTGGTAGGCCATCGGTCAGTGACGAGTCTGTAGAGGCTATACAGGATAGCTACCTAAGGAGCCCTAAAATATCTGTGCGTGCATGTTTTCAATAATTACACCTAACCAAGACTACAATTCATAAGGTATTAAAGAAACGTCTCTGTTTTATGGGGTACAAATTGCGGCAACAAATGAAGCCCACATCAAACTGCACTGAATAGGTATGAAACTGGGAGGGTTTTCCTTTTATTTGGTGCAGATTTCACATTTCTATCATCTTTTGTTTCTTTCCTATGACCGGTCAAAAGTGCACCATAACTTTACGGACACACTGTAGTTATGATGAAGCCTTAAGCCAAAGTGCCTGCAGATGTAATATTATTTGGAAGTAAGGTCTTTGCAGATTTAATTAAGATGAAGTTATCATGGTGGGGCATCTAATTCAATATCATTGGGGCATGTTTTATTTTTTCTTAGCAAGAGAGACAGACAGACTGACAGACAGAGGGACAGATAGACAGGAAAGGAGAGAGATGAGAAACATCAATTCTTAGTTGTGGTACCTTGGTTGTTTACTGATTGCTTTCTCATATGTGCCTTAATGAGGGGGTGCTCCCCCTAAGCCAGTGACCCCTTGCTCAAGCCAGAAACCTTGGGCTTCATTCAATACCTTTGGACTCAAGCCAGCAACCATGAGGTCAAGTCTATGATCCCACACTCAAGCCAGCAACACTGCTCAAGCTGGTGAGCCTGTTCTGAAGCCAAATGAGCCCATGCTCAAGCCAGCAATCGCAGAGTTTAAAACCTGGGTCTTCTTCATTCCAGGCTAATGCTCTATCCATTGTGCCACTGCCTGGTCAGGCCATTGGGGTCTTTATAAGAAGAGATAACTCTGTAAAAACACACACAGCCTGAAAAAACACTATGAGACAATCAAGGCAGAGGTCAGAGTGATGCGGGTGCAAGCCAAGGAATAAAGAGGCCTAGCAGGTATCACCAGAAGCTAAGAAGAGGTAAGAAAGGATTCTTCCTGGGGTCTCAGAGGAAGCATGGCTTTGCTGACACCTTAACGTCAGACTTCTAGCCTCCAGAATTGTGAAAGAATAAATTTCCATTGTTTTAAGTGACCAGTTTGAGTCTGTCTTACTTTGTTATGGCAGCTTGAGGAAACTAATACAAAGTATAGCTTATTAATTCAAATATATAATCTTTACCACAATATGTTCAAGATATATTTTTGAGCAAGGCATATCTGTTTCCCATTCTGACCTCTGATATGTGTATCGTTGTATGAGCAAGCATATTCAGATGAGGTATTTTTCACTATTATTTTTAAATGGGAGATATTTCTGCCAATATGGCTTTAGAAATAAAGGGAGCAAAGCTAACTCTATATTTCTATCTACCATTCTTTTTTTTGCCTTTCTTATAATCCTCTCTATTGCCTTGATTTTCAATCCCATATCCTCTAACCTAGTGCCTTCACATGTATATTTTATCTATTACATTAGGTTTTAATGACTATTTCTATGTAAATTAATATTTAGAGAAACTAAAAGCAAAATCCATCAGTAATTGATTCATATTAGCATTACTAAAGATCATTAATTTTTTAAGATTCAATCTATCAGTAATTAATTTTTATTAGCATTACTAATATTCTTAATTCAATATGAATTATAACTCTCAGCTACAATAAATTATGTGGTTTTCATAGACATATATCATATGCCATTTATACTCATGTATACATACACTTCTCTTAGGGTATAAGCATTATTTAGTTAAAGTTGTGGCAATTACATCCAAGTTGGGGTGTGTGTGAGTGTAATATCATTCTGACACAAACTACCCACCACACAGACACATTCATATTTGTACATGCGTGTGCACAGAATATCTCTGAAGATACACTGGAGAAAATACCTACACAAATACTTCTAGAAGAACTGAGTAACAAAAAAGAGTTGGTTGCAGGAATACTTTCCTTTATACATATTTTATTATATTTTTCATTGTTTAATGTGTACACATAATATCCTCCCCAAAACTAGCTACATTTTATTGATTTAAATAAATATGAAATCATAAACTCCAAAGAAATTAATAAATGTAGAGTACAGCTACTAAATTAGTATAAATTTATTCAGTATCAGTACTGCATAAAGTCATCAAACACTGTAAATTAGCCAGACATTTTGTATACTAGTATACTTTATTAAAAATCTTTTCATTATTGATTGCTTATTATTCCTAAATGTAAATAATTTAAAATCAATTTAATCCATTTGTATATTTATTTTTCTTCTGAAACACACTTTTTAGCAGTAAAAAATAGCACCCAAATTTAGACTTTGTAAAAGAAAAAGAAAACACAGACTTGTTTCATTTTATAATACGTAAAGTTAGGACAGAAAGAAAACTCATTGGCTCCAAACAATTATATGAGTAGCAAATGGAAATGTTTTTTTTTGTTTTTGGTAAAAATTAAGATTACTGTACATTTTTAGAGGGTTCCAATTGTTAGTTTTTTCTCCCCTCCACAATTTTAGTTTTGCATGCTTCTAGGAGAAATACACCCCCATGATTAAAATATACATGAAATGCCTCTTATGATTTAAAAGGTTTAAGAGGAGATCTAGCCAGAAACCTTATATTTGACTTAAAAGTGCTCAAACTGTTAAAAAGAAACAAAACATTTTACTGAATTTCAATGAAACAAAGTTCATACATCTACCAGAAGCAACTATTATTTCTGGAAACATAGAAGCCATTGTAAGCATACTGTCTGCTATCGCCTAATTTTATCATACATCCCCTTTTATACTTTCCAAGTTGACTATTAGTTATTACATTAAATATCCAAAAAGTTATGTCACATACCACAGAATATAGAAAGAAGTGGTGTTCTGCACATGCTTTATTTATTTATTACAAAACAAGGCCACAGAGAGTCTTTTGAAATTATTATTATGATCATTTCATGTGTGCAGCATCACAATACAAGCCCCTTTAAAACCCCACAAATTGTTACTCTATTGCATTCAGAGAGATGCACAATGCAGGCTCAGATCTTGGCAACCTGTGAAAGTGCCCAGTCGAAAATTACTAACAGCTGGAGATGACAGTTGTTTTAACAGCTGAGCTGACAGGATTAATTTAAATGCACTGAAATCAAAAGTAGATAACACCTGTTTAGTCTTCTAGGGCCATTCGACAAGGTAGGCCAAAGGAAAAATGCAGAGCCAAAATTGTGTCTCTTTCTCCTCGAAGGACATAGGAGTTTCAGAGGAGAATGTCACCTTTTTGATGGAGGTAGGGTTAGATTTCAGCAGCAGGGGGTTGGTCAGCCCTTATCAGTTTTTAACATCTGGTTCCTATAATGTACCTCCTTCCTTTTTTTTCTTCTTCTCTGTCCAAAGTCTTTGACCCAAACCCAAGAGTGGATAAAGATCCCTAGATTTCAAAGCTGCAGTTTCTCACTAAAGCTTCCTAGAAATTCTCTTGGGTTAATTAATGCATTCTCTTTGAGCTTCACAGCCACAGTCACAGAAGAGCTGCTTTCTTTCTTTTTTTTTCCCTCCCTCTTATCTCTGGTTCCAAAATATATCATGTCATATATGAGTTTGCATTTCAAATGACTGTCAAAAAATTATTCAGAGGTAGACTCTGTAGTATATCAGTCAATTGTTGACTGATTCAATCTAAAAACTGTTTCTCCATAAGACAAAATAGTAAAATAATTTTTTTGAAATGGGGAATAATTAATAAAATAGTTTGAGTTTATATGGAAGTGATGATAAGTTACTGCTATTTCCTCAAGAGGTGCATTTAGGCCTGATGTATGTATTCTTATGAGCACAAGGACATAAATAAAGCCAAATCAAACAGTCTGGAAGTAGAAGTTTGTATTTTGCATATTTCCCAAAATTAGGATCTAAATTTACTTAAGGAACCTAAGAGTATTTTCCATTCGCACAGAGAAATATTTTGGCCTGATATTAAGAACTATATGATTCCACACATAGGTGGGACATAAAAATGAGACTCAGAGACATGGACAAGAAGGTGGTGGTTACGGAAGGGGGGGGGGGGAATTAAAGGGGGGAGGGGAGGGGCACAAAGAAAACCAGATAGAAGGTGACAGAAGATAATTTGACTTTGGGTGATGGGTATGCAACATAATCAAATGTCAAAATAACCTGGAAATGTTTTCTCTGACCATATGTACCCTGATTTATCAATGTTACCCCATTAAAATTAATAATAATAAAAATAATAAATAAAAAAGGATCCTAATATGCACACATAAAAAATTATTAAAATATTCTAACAAAATCATAGATCATTTGCAGACAACACATAGAATATGAAAAGACTTTTGAATAGATAAAAAGTATGGCCTTCAAAATTTGACCAAATTCTAAAGCTGCTCAATAAAAGGAAAATATATATCTATACTGTGAAGCAGAGACAGGGAATAGCTTCATGATTAAGGCTGCTTCCTTCTTCGACAGCTCTGAATGTTGAAAAAGGTGCAGAGTGTAAGGTTTTTATGATTATTTGATTTACAACCAAAATAACATGATAAGACAATAATGACTTTCTTTTCTCATTTGGGAAAAATATATGTGCATAGCTATTTTAAGGTAGCAAAAAATTTTGAAAATTTAAAAACTTTGGAGCTTTTAAAGTATTCGAGTGTGATTTACATTTAAAAGAAAAGCAATATTTAGAGTCTTGGTTAATTATGGAAATGTAGGATGATATACCTTAATGGGTAGGCCAACATCTGAGTCCACAGTACTTCTATATTTCATATTAAGTACTTTCTATATAATTCATTTTATATAAATATAAGTTCTGCATTAGAATTTAGAGAAACAAACCTCATTTTTGATAATCCAGAAACTCTTTTCTAAACTCTCATTAAAAAGACACACACATCTGTTAACCTCAGTGTAATATAAATAGCTTATCCAACAACTCAAAACAAAAGCTAGCCTTTAAGGTGTCTAATTTTAATGAAGTGAGCTATTAAATGTCCAGACCCTTGGGAACTTTCAAGTTAGGCATTTCTCTGCAATTGTCTTCTAGTTTAATTTCATTATTGCCTGAAAACATGCTTGGTATGTCCCCTTTTCTTTTAAACTTTCCTTCATTCTGAAGGAATATACAATATAATGAGGTATATTACACTGATTGATTTTTGTTTGTCAAACCATCTTGCATTTTAGCAATAATTCTCTGATTTGGTCATGGTTTTTAAAAAAAGGTGCCTTAATTTTGTGTATTCACTAAAAAAAGTGCAATAAATGAAGCAGTTCTAAACAAGGACAAAATGTTCTCATTTTTTTAAGTAAATTACAATGGTTTTGGGACATATCTAAATGTTAGAGACCCATTAAATAATTGTATTCCATGAAGGATATTGCAACAGTATTTTTTACAAAGCCAAGAAATGAATTACTCCTGGTAGTTATAGTTTCTACAGCTAACCTCAGACTAGTAACTAAAGTTGTATGATAGAAAATAGCTACTTATGCTATACTTTTTTATTTTTATTAATAACCTAATAACAGGTTCACGCAAATATTAATTCTGGTGTGACTGGAGGTTTTATTACCTAATGGACTGTAATAAAAAAAACTCTGGAGAGAATAATGACCATTATTTTTTCTTGTGAACATCAAAGTTATGACTGTGTTATGAACATTAAAAGTGCAATGACATATTTTAAATACTTTGGGCCAGACTATGTCTAATAATAATTTGTTCTTCTTGGTAGTTTCTTAGAGAAATTTCCAAAGAAGAAACACAGATGGGAGTTTTTTTTCAGAAAACAACATTTATGCTTTAAAGGACAATCTGTTATATGATATTAGTTATTAGATTGCTTTAGAGAAAGATACAGAAGAAAATTTTGAACCCAAAAAATAATATGAGAAAGGCAAAAACCAGACTCAGGGGGGATTTTCAGAAGCACAGTTTGCTTATTGTTTGTTTCTTTTACATCCAATGTCTTCACTGGGATAGTGGAGAGGAAATGGTGACTCCATAGAATTTAAAACCTCTATTATCAAAATTTATTTACTGATAAGGAGTTTGGACTGAAAAGATAAATATCATCATACAATTTCTCAGTCAATATATGCTTCTCATACTATGTACACACTAAAAAAACTTGAAAGCATCTAAATAAAGCACGTAACATAAAAAGATAAAAGACCATGCATACAGTGACCTTCAAGTGACAATTATTGTGAAAACTAAAAAAAAAAAAAATTGCTAAATGATGTGAAGAAAATTCTTCAAACTGTGTTTCATTTTTCTCATAAATTCAGTATTCTTTTTTAAAAATCGCACATTTTCAGAGAATCTAATTGTATTTCTAAATCATTAAGTTTCAGAATAATCTTTTGTTTTTTTCTGTTTCATAGTTATTTCAAAGTTTTTGGTCTGTTGGGCATACAACAATAATTTTTGCTCTATTCTGTTTAATAATAGATTCTTCAACTTGAATACAATAAGAATCAGTTTCTTCCCTGCATTTTATCTCTTTACACAACTCAGAGACTCAAAGAAGATAATTACAAACAATGCCTGAAGAATGGTTCAGTTAATGTTAATTTATACAACAAACTAATTACTACCAAATGGTAAAAATCACATGTGGAAGTCCCTGTCTCCCACACACATAACAAAACCAGCAACCATCTGTCTCAGCTTGGGAAGAGCTCAGGGAGACCCAGAGAAGATAAGGGAAAGGAAGCGGGCAGACGCCAGAGCTCATTCACATACATACACATCACAAGATTTCATCACCACGTTTCTGAACATGGCTTTTAGGAAAGGTAGGAAGTAGATATATAGGAAGAAATTGGTTCAAACCTGTTTTAATAAAAGCATATGCTTTGGAACCATTATCTCACATTGAAACCTACATTCAAGTAAATGTTTATTTTGTTTTAGACACAAGCTACACACATATATATTATTCAGTGAGAGGAGGGGAGACAGAGAGACAGACTCCCATATACACCCCCGACTAGGATCCACCCAGCAAGCCCACTAGGGGGCACTTCTGGGGCATTGCTCTGTTGCTCAGCAATCAAGCTCTTCTTAGAACCTAAGGTGAAGCCATGAAGCTATCCTCAGAGCCCACGGGTCAACTCTCTTCATTCAAGCCATGGCTGCAGGACGGGAAGAGAGAGAAAGAGAAAGAGAGAGAGAGAGAGAGAAAGAGAGAGAGAAAGAGAGAAGAGGAGGAAGGGTGGAGAAGCAGAAGGGTGCTTCTCTTGTGTGCCCTGGCCAGGAATCAAACCTGGGACATGCACATGCCGGGTGAACACTCTACCACTGAGCAAACCAGCCAGGGCACAAACTTTTTCTTTAATTGTCATTCCTGCTCTATGTATCATTTTGCTATAGAAGACATAGCAAGCATCCATGAATCTTCTTTTTCTTTCTTTTTTTTCTTCTCTTAGGAGAGACAAGGGAAGACAGTGAGGTAGACTCATGCATGTGCCCCAATCTGTATCTACCCAGCAACCCTGTCTGGGTCTGATACTTCAGTACTGAGCTATTTTTAGGCTAATGCATTTGGACCAACTGAGCTATCCTCAGTGCCTAGGGCCTGCTGGAACCAATCGAGCCTCTGGTGGGGGAGGGGGAGAGAAAGGAAAAGGGAAGTGGAGAGAGCAAATGGTCACTTCTCCTGTGTGCCCTGACTGGGAATCGAGCCCAGAAAAGCCAAACGCTGGATGGACACTATCCACTAACAGTGGCCAGAGCCATGGATATTTTTAAGAGAGTTAATTTCTAAGTTCTAGGAACTATGTGTCTGTATTTTTAACATTAATATAAAAATGTTCTTATATATAATGACTAACTTGTGAGATACTGGCTAAATTAGTATCATTAAAATAACTGCAAACATTTCAACAAATAATATAAAGTGACTGATATTTTGACATTTATTTAGGCTAAAATTATATAATATGCAGCAAAATAAAGGTGATCTTGTTCCTTTAAAATTACAAGGTAAATCTTGACATTTAAACAATAATGTATTTTCATCTGGAAAAATCTAAATGGGAATGTAAAAATATTAAAATGCTTTTTATTTTTTAAATTAAAAGAATATTCATCCTTGCCCAATCAGGGTTTATGACCTTCCATGAGTATAGTACTTGGAAGAATAAATGCATTAAAAATAAAATAAATAAAACAGAAAAAATAGAATATGAATTCATAGATATGTTAGTTATATTTTTAATGTAATTCATAATTCCAAGCAGAGAAAGAGGTTCTTGGCAAATATAAGTGAAAATCTGAATGAGAAAATTAGAAATAGGAATAATACGAATTTCCCCTAACATATTTAGTCTGTAGAATTAAAAATATTTTACACATAGCATGTTCTGATCTCAATGAAATCGGTTCTCTTGAATTGCCTTTTATACACTTGCTGGAAGCTGACCTCATTCAATGACAGACCACACAGCAAACCCTGAAGCAGGTGGGTTTGTAGGAGATTTATTTTTTTTCCACAATGAGTTAGTGCATTCTGAAGGATTGCAGGCCTTCAAATAAGAGGTTCCCATAGAAGGCAAGGTAAAAGGTTGTACAACAAAGCAGGACACTGGAAGTGAGAAGGCTATAAAAATATTATCTATTTTTAAAGTTAGTTGTTAAGATTATTTCATAAAATTTGATATAGAGTGGCTATAAATTTTTTTTTTACTGAAATTCTTCCTGGTTATACATAAATTCGCACTTCCTTTAGTGGCTTTTAAATTATTGCAAACATTTTTCCTGCTATTTATCAACTTCTTAGATAAAGTACTACATGTGGAAAAATCAGGCAAGATTAATTTGAAGGCTATTCCTATTGTGGGTATTCCAGATAACCTCTTAAGATTTTCAGCCAACACTACAGAATATATTCTTTTTTTATTTCAATGCTGCATTTTAATTTTGTATATAGCAAGGTAGAAACACAAACAATATTCTATTTTTAAAATAAGGCTAAATTTCTTTTCCATTTTAGTTTTCTTACCTGTACTATTTTTATAGATATGTCTGCTGACAAATTTTACTTAGGATGGTCTTAGGGTGGTAAGACTGTTTGTAAACAAAAGTCTAATTCTGTTTGCCTTTTTAATTGCTTTTAAAAATATGTTAGAAATAGGTAAAAATTTAAAAAGGTTTTTACTCAGAGTCTTTAAACTATGTTGTGATATTTTTAATCAAGATACCCTTATGGGTGTGAAAAGTTTTAGAGCCGTAAGGACTTTGTCGTTCTCAAAATCTATTAAAAAGGTATCCAGGTTGGTTAGCATCCCTGCCTTTCATCTAGCTCGCAAGAACTCTAGAGAGGCAGTTTCATATAAGAGAGGAGAACATGAGGAAAAAAAAGAGAGAGTGAAGAAAGCAGGACAATTCGGGATTCTAGAAAAACTAACATTAAAAGTGTCTGTCATTATTTGGACAAAATTATCATTTAATTCAATGTATGTAAATATAAGTCACAAATTTTAAAATAAGAGATCTTATCTTCTATCCAAATGCATTTGTACTACAGATTCATAGTAGAGACCAACATTAAAGTTTATTTTTATTTCTATTACTGCAGAACACCTAAACAATACTGATTATAATAAACCTAGTGTATAATAGGGCTATAAGAGTTTTCACTGTTCATTTTTTCTTCTTTGTTCGTATTTCTTCATAAAGAGCCCTCCAGTTTTGTTTTGTTTCTCCTTATTTTTACATATTGACTTAATAAAAAATATTGATATATCTCTAGAGTTTTATATCTGGGAAGAACTATAAAGGTCATTAATGTTCATTTTATTTTTCAATAAATAAAATAAAGATAAATAAAAGAAAATGAAGGACTTGTCCAAGATTACATAGATAATATAGGGAAACTATCACATAGGTCTTCATAATTCAGTATTTTCTCTATTAAAATTCCTTTAGGAAGAGAGCTAGAAGCCCTAGGATGGATACTATGGTTCAGATCAGAAATAGCTTACTCAGTCATTTAATTAACTCATTCAATTAGAATTCACTGTGCTAGGGTCTCTAGATAATGGGGTGACTGAGTTTCTCTTTCTGCCTCCTAGGACGTGGGTTGGCTGACTTCATCTGCAAAGGGAGGGATAGCAAATATTTGGGGTTTTATGTGGCCTACTAATTAATGTTAATACTTTAACACTAAAGTACTTATAAGACACTACCTCAATATGTAAATGATAAGTTTTGCTGTGTTCTAACAAAACTTTGTTTATAGAAACATTTGAATTTCATATAATGTTCATGTGTCACAAAATATTATTATTCTTAGCTTATAATTCACACAAAACCAGGCAGCAGCTTTGATTTGGCCTGTAGGCCATAGTTTGCTGACCAATGGTGAGGTCAAAATGTAATGGAGGAGAGAGACATAGACAAAATCTCTTAAAGGAGGGACGATGGGGGCAGTTAGAGTTAGCAGAAAAGTTTTAGTAGGGAAACCAAAGCTAAATATACAGCTCACAAAAACTTGGCGATATTTTATAGCTTCCTATTCATTTTGAAATATCCCTATATCATTTTGAAAGTTTCGTGAGCAGTACAAATTAATGGCCATCACGCAGGCGTAAAGTAAGGTAAAAGGCATTGCGACCAAATATCATGAGCAAAGAAAAGCATGGTGGCTGTGAAAAGCCACAGGCAATTCAGCATTGGTAGAGCAAAAGTCATAAAGAGTGATGCAAGGAAGGGTAGGAAATGAGAAAGAGGCTGGAAAGTAAAACAGGAAGTGAACTCACTGCAGCTGCAGGCTGACTACCCACCCACTTTAATGAAGGTCTGTGGGAAACCTAATAAAATATATAGGATAGCACATGCCAGCTGAGGCTCTTTCTCCACTTTTGAGAAGAAATTAAATCAGTCTGTTTCCATAGCCCTGCGGCTGATCCACCATTGTCTCTTTTCTCTGGGAAAAGAATTTCTAGAAAAGTATGGATTACATTTTATTAACTGCAGCATGGCATGTGAGCATATTGGAATGCATGTATTAATACTTTGTTGTATAGGTACATGTTATATATGTGTTATATATAAGATACAAACATGAATACATGTATGTGTATACGTGTCAAAATTCAAACAGTTTTGTTTCAAATTAAGGTTACAATTACAAACACACTTTTAATGAGTTATACCTAAGCTTTTAAACTTTTGATATAAATGAACTTATAAAACTAAGTGTATTTTAGCTCTTTGAGTCAGATTTATGTTAGGAACTCATTATACTTATTATCATAATTTTGGCTCTACTTTACAAATATCATTATGATGATATTAAAACAGAAGTTCAAAAATAATATCCACTATTCTTTTAGTAAGTGAAGGCTAAACTTTGATAAAGGGAAAATAATACATTATATATCTAGCCTTTCTAGTTGGATTACCTGGGGAAAGCAATTAGAATATCATCCTTAGAGCTGCAAATTTTTCTCAGATAGCTGTGGATCAGCAGAAATCAATAGCCTTGGAAATACCCAGACAAGATGGATGATGAGTGGAAAATACATTAAAAGAACTTATGTGGTAGAGAGATGGATCCAATGAATACCATGACATCTTTTTGTACAAACACTTGAATAGAATTGGCCAGAGTAGTCCAAACAGCCACATGACCTCCACAGGTAACATAAACAACAAAAATATGTATCGATATGTAAATATTAATTCAACTTAGAAGACAGCTATGTGGACTGTCTATAAACACATGGTATAGGTCCCACCTCTCCACTTCCCAAGCTTCCTGCACCCTTTCACTCAAAGTTCTTTTCACCAGAAAGTCACCTTGTTTATTCTACTGAAAGTCCATGACAAACTTAAGGACACAACCTGTATCTTTGATTTCTGTCTTCTCATTAACCTATAAAATAACTAGCACATTATAGAACCTCAATAAATGTTTTCTGTGAGAATGAGTAACTAGACAAACAAATGTAAAACATTGGGGTTACAGTGGTATTGACTATATTGGGGATCAAGAGGACTTTACACAGGATGTGAATAGCACTCCAAGGTAATGGAAAATAAAATATAGAACAGAATAGGAAGTTCTATTCTGTACTGAGATCCTGATTTGTGCACTTTTGTTTTGTCAAAATTGTTCTAGGCCAAAATTTTTAGTTTAGAGATGAGAGTGAGATAAATTCTCCTAAAATCTCTTCTGTACTATAATTGTGTGTGTTATTCATTTATTCCAGAGAAGTTTTGGAAATATAACAGAGTTGGCAAGATTTTTCCCTTTGTATAAAAGCATATATGTTGATTTAAAAACATATTTAATACTTTTTAAAATGCTGTCTTCAAAAACTATTAGACAATATTTCAGAAGGTTTCACGATTTTTGGAAGTTAAACTATTTCAAAAGGTAAGATTGCATACTTCTCTATTTAATGCAATATACTTTGATACTTGCAAATATTTTTAATGTCAATATTTTCAGTTTAGAAAACAAAGGAATAAATCCTAGCAATAGCACTCCAAGGGTTACTATGCTTTTTACTTAATTAATATTCTTTATTATAATTATAATAGTCTTTAAGTGAAAAAGATATCTAAAAATGTACAACTTCAATTTATCTTCAGTTCTGTTGGTTCATTATTTTGATTCCTGTGAGCTACACAGAGAAAAAAACTAAGGAACACAACAAGGTGGCTGTCTTCTGCAGTAAACCAAACAAAATAGCTCAATTTAAGCATCGAGGAAGTAAAGCATGAGAGAACATGTCTAATTCCTACCCCTTACACTTGACTACTGGTTTTTCTTTCTCCCTAGAATCTGGAGCCCTATACAAAGGGTGAGAACTGACCCCTCCTATTTACATTGTCCTGCTTTTGACATTGCAAACTCCCTATTTGTGTGCTTTTCTTCACTTACCCATGACATGTTGACATTGATGAAAAATATTAGAGTGCTAGAGCAAGGACAAAAGAAAATATATCAGGGTTTTTTGTTGTTGTTGTTATTGTTGTTGTTTTAAGAAAGAGAGAGAGAGAGAAAACAAAACTCCAAAGGGAGGAGGGTGCATTTTGTTCATTTATATGGCTTTCTGCTCTCAAATCTTCCATATGACTAACATCACAGGGTGGTGAATAAACCTTTCAGGCAAATTTCTACAAACAAGGCATAACTTTCCAGAAAAGAAAGGCCTATGCAACAGAGATTTAATTCATCTTGAAACAGCAAATCAATTCTTATCTATTAACACACTAAATACTAGTATAGGAGCTCTATTCTGTTATAGTAAACAGACACGCTCAGTTATGGTGTGCTTTCCTAGCTACTGATCTCTTTATTAATTATATCATGCCTGAGCTGTACATTGATATTATATTATATGCAAGGAGGAAGGAACTTAGGTACAAATTAAATCAAGGCTCAACATTTTAATGAAGCTTACACGAGACCTGAGAACAAATGGTATGTTTCCTAGAAGGAGGGAAAAAATGGTGATTCATATAATATTTTATTTTTAGTTTTTAATTAAAAAGTTTAGAAATAAAAGTTATCTTAGAATTCTCATCCTTTAATTGTCCATTTCAAAGTAGACAAAACTATCTATCATGTTTCATAATCACCTGCACTTGTCATATTAATAGCAAGAGCAATCTTCAAAAAAATATTTTATATAGACAGGTGGCAAGAAACAAGAATAGTAAATAGAAAATTTGTTCTACAAAAAAAAAAAAAAGGATAAAGTTCAAGAAAAGGTTTCTCATCCTTTTGCAGAACTGTCAAACAACTTCTATTGACCAAGATAGCACACAGTAAACAAATCAAACAAAAGAAAGGGTGGAAGATGTCATTACTTGTTCAAGGCCTTTGTTTTTCTTTCTATTTCATATACACCCACACAGAACAGTGTGGATTGTGTTAATAAATAACCAGTAGCAACCTAAGTGAACCCAGGAGGGGTTTCTATGATGCCGTCAGGTACCAATCTGTTGCTCGGCACTGCTGATACTGTTCTCTACATGTGAGTTTCACACCCACATAAAAAAGAGAATGCATAGGTTAATGGATAAATCCTTTTATCTATCACGGAATAATGAGAGGAAAGAAAGAAAAATTGGAAAACAATAGTTTTCTGGAATCATCCAACCCTTTCAATTTGGGAAAAAACAAATAAATTTTAGGAACCACGTCCGGCCAGAGTAATCTTTGCCCAGAAAGCTTGCTGTGGTTACTTGGAAATTGACTAAACTATAACTCTAACCTCTTCAACATTGAAGAGTAGTCTGATTATTTTATTTTTCAAATTGTTTCCAGTGGGCCCTCCATGCTTTATTACATATAAATTGAGATCAACTTTGAAATAGTTTAAATTAATTTTTCTGTTATTTTCTAAACTATAAAAAACAAAATAATATACATAAATAGGAACTAAAATCCACAAGCTCTGTGATCAGAGTGTTAAGAGTTTACCTCATTTATGATATTAAATACAAACAAAAAAGCTACTGTGTTATGTCAGCTTGAGATACTTTCAATATTTTGAGCTTTCTCTTCATAAAAGTTTGCTTCCAAATGTCCCGTGACAGTCTTCCCTGAAGCTCTGGAAAAAATGTAACATAACTAAAAACAGGCTAAGTCTAAACTATGAGAGCAGAAGTAAACTTGTATAAATAATTTAATATAATATATAGTCTATCTTTCTATATAATATGTAACATGTAAATTATTGTATCACAAATGGTTTCTATATAATATGTAGATGATGTAGGAAATATTAATTGAAGAGACAGATGAATAAAAATTGGCTTTCAAATTCAGGATCTAACAGAAAGGGGCATTCATGATGAATTTCACACAGGATCTTTCCTCTAGCCATCAGAGCTCACCATCCACAAAGGGAGCACAGAGCAGTTTGGTATCCAAAGTTCATCAACATGTAAGATGGACTATTTTAATCAATCCAAATATCCAGGTCATATGCTCACTTGTTTGCCCTAGTTTCATAGCTCCTTCATGATATTGGCCATAAGGGTAGTTTAGAAAGTCGCACTGGGAATCCTTGAGATCTCAAAACTCCGGGAGCAGCTGGCAAAGGAAACTTGGAGTGAGCTCTCTACTGACTCTAGTGCCATCCGTGCCTTCCCCATAAACAACTTCTATTTAAAAAAAAAGACCAAGCATCCACTACACCAAAACCAAGCAGGCCTATTTAATTAGGGCATTTGCTTGATAACCACTTCTTCATGTTAAACACACAGCCACACAGGCCTAGGAGGTCTGATTAATTTTAATATGCACAGTCATGACAAGTGCCTCAAGGGTAACTGAGTGAAAAACACACACGCGCACACCAACACAGAAAATTTTCCAGCAAGGCTAGTCTGACAAATCAGTTTCAGAAAAGTGCTGTGTGAGTCCCCCAGATTCAGTAAGGGCCTGAACCTTTAATGTGAGGAGAAAAGAGGTCTCCAAAACAGGTGGCTGGCTCTTCTCTCTTGAATAAATGATATATCCCAAATCTGCAGCATATGAGGAACTAGAAGGGCGGGCATGTTCCCTTAATGGTTATTTCTAATGTACACCCTGGGTCAGTGGGCCTATTTGCAATTATCCATGTATTATAACTGAAAGTCTGGCACTGACAGCTTTTAGTTAAGAGCAAGAAAAACAGGGGTGCCTCACTTAACTGAAAGGTTTAAAAGTATTAGAAACATTTGGGTAAAGAAATGTTTGTCATGATATATAGTGTCCTGTTAGAGTAGGCAAACTCATGCATAAACACGAATGAAATAAACTTTTCTTGTCTGAACAAACAGCCACCTTAGAAAAAAGAATGTTGGCTTGATGGTTCACAGAAGAATGAAAATTAAGGACATCATCTTAAATATGATTACTGCTACATTTTATTAACAAAAGTAAAAGTTGTAGTTTAAAAAAAAATAGAAGCTTTCTTGGGCCAAATGAGTTTCTTGAATAGACAACCCTAGATCTCAGCTCAGGGTCCGACTCTTGACAGAGTCCTAAAGGCTTTCTCTGAGCTTTTATAATCCAAGAAAGAAGTCCTTTCAAAAATATATCAATTAATCTTCTGTAACACTTAATGAAGTTAACAATATCAAGATAAACTGCTATGATAGATACCACTTGGAAAGGAGATGACAATGAACAAGTTTCACTTTTGTGTTAAAAAAAATATTACAAGGCTTCCAACTCGATGCTCTGCATGCTCAAGTTAAAGCAGTTCTTCCCGAAGAAACAGGCTCTGCAGCACTTGCGGGGGCCTTCTTGTCCTGACCTTTAAAAAAATAAACTCTTTTCTTTATCATCATTTTATGAGTGTTGATTTCCATACAGTGGTGCCTTTGCAAAGGGTGCCTGGAGGTTAGACTCTAGCTAGCTCAACAAGAAGAGGGACATTTTCCAGTGACAGGCTGCATAGACGACCATGTAACCACAGTGCATTAGAAGTAGCCTCCCATAGCAGCGGTGGCATGGGGAACAAGACTTAAAGTTCTCAGTTGAAAAGTACCCTTGTTTATTCTTTAGTGGAACAGCACTTACAAAGCCTCTTCAACAGGTCAAAAGGACAATGAGTAACCAAACAAAGCAACTCAAACCTCTACCAATTAGAGTATCTTTAGGCTTTTCCCCTGATTTGTTCACTTTTTATTTTCCCCAACTCATCAAATGAGGTTTGAAAACAAGTGAATTCCAGTATTCTTAATTTAATGAAATGCTTTGGGATTTTGAATTTATGGAAGCCGATCTCCATAATTCACTACAAAAAGACAACAACAACACAATAATTAAAAAGTTGGTAAAATTAGGGGGTAATGTTGAATTTCTATTTCAACTTGTTTGTTAATGCAATATGGTTCAATTTAATTTCTAAAGGGCTGCTCAACAATAGACATTTGAATTATAAGAACAGGCATTGTAATTTATAATGTAAACACAAATATCAAACATGCAGTGCCTGTAGGGATGTTCACAAGGCTAAATATCATGCACTAGGAGCCTGTCTTTTCCAAAGAAGAATTACGTATAATGCTGCAGCGTACCATAGATGCAAATATATTGCTTCTCTCACCTACTTTAAGACCCTTAAAATAAGTCTTAAAACAAGAGGTAAAAGCTTTATATCCATTTAGAGGATCTATATGCCAACACATTTTTAATAAAATTGAAAGGCCATTAACAAATAATTTTATTTTGGAGAAAAAGCACAAATATACATAGAAGGTGCAATCAACTAAACTAAATTATTTTTAGTAGATTTGGTAGATGCAAATAATAAAAGACATTATACAATAAAAATTTATTTTTAAGGGTTAAGAGAAGATGATTTATAAGCAAATATATATACATTGTTTGTTCCATAAATATCTAGTTATAAATTTAAAAATAGTCTAATCCATTCCTACAAATAGTTTGGATGGAGTTAAGTGGAAGTATTTTGGTGGTTACCACTGAGAATCTGTATTGCAATACCTGATGTTAAAGTGACATACACTTATGTTTTTCCACATAAAAGACCAGTCTTCCCTATCTTATCTGCTGAAGAGAGAGAGAGAGAGAGAGAGAGAGAGAGAGAATGAGAATAAAAATCCCAGTATTTTCTTTACCCAATGATAGTTCCATGGTCTATAGATGATGTGGAGGGCGATGGCCTGATGTCTATCACAATATATATTGTCCCAAGTCATTCCATTATTGCTTTTAGTTTTTATATAAAGTGAACTAAGTCTTCTTGTGAGATTTGAACTGAGAGCAGTGAATTGTTTCATGTAAAGTAGCAATGGTAACTTTGGTAAAAGTTGTGCCTTTAGGGTCTTGTAACATAAAATTTAAGCAAAGATTTTTCTGAAGTAGCTCAGAAAAAAAATTCTGTTGTATAAATAATTATAAAGTCTAGTTTGAATATAAACAAAATTTCACAAATAAATGCAGTTTCTCACACAGAAGCAGTACACCCATCATGGCACAATTTTGGAAGTGGGAGCATCACACTCTAAGAAGGATGAACTCTGACACATATAATGCTAAATAAAAGCCAAGCATATGTGGATCTGAAAGGAGGATTACACACACACACACACACACACACACACATGTATACACAAGAATAATAAGAATAAAACATCAAAATGGGGGGAGGGTAAGAACAAATAGAACACTTAAGAGAAAGCTAAAATTTTAGAAAAATGATAAAACTTTTGGCCAAGGTAGTCTTCAATTACCTTAATTATATTTGTCTTTAGCACACATTCACGTTATTATAAAAATAAGAATATAACAAACTCAGAGCCAGTGTGAAATACCTCTCCTAGTTCCATGTTGTTATAATTTGCTATGTCAACTATATCAATTTAGAGCAGTTGTCTTTCATTTTGAAAATTAATTATCAGGGAAGAAACCAACCTACTCCCATTTTATTTAGGGAAATTTAGGTAAATAAACTTTAGAGCAACTATCCATCCCAGGATTTAAAAATATATATTTTTATTTATTTATTAACTTTAGAGAGGAGAGAGAGAGAAAGGGGGGATGAGCAGGAAGCATCAACTTCAACTCCCATATGTGCCTTGACTAGACAAGTGCAGGGTTTCGAACTGGTGACCTCAGCAATCCGGGTCGACGCTTTATTCACTCCACCACCACAGGTCATACCCATCCCAAGATTTTTAAGAATGTTGAGTTTGTCATGTTTAGTTGTTGACAACATGTCCTAAAAATCCAGCATTTTGCAGGTCTGAATCAGATTTTTTTAGTACATAAAAACATCCTGGGAAAGCAGCACTGGAAACTATATAATATTTCTGGTGTGCCTAAAAAATATTTCCAACCAGCCAAGATGTGATAATGATAATAACTGGCACAATTCCATGTTGATTCTAATTGATAAAGTACTTTCACAAGCATTACCTCATTTGTTTCCTTCAAAAAGCCTCCGATGAAAGCAGGTCAGTAGCACCACCAATTGAGGGAAGATATTCATTTCATCAATACGATTGTTATAGCAGCTCAAAGTAAATACAATGTTTTTTGTTACAAGGTAAATTATAAGATTGATGCTCATTTTATGCAAAGAATTCTTATTTAAAATTGAAATCTTAAAAGAAAAAATTGAAATCTTCATTTCCCCCAAAATGTTGCAAAATAGATAAAATGACCTTCCCAAATATTCCTAAATACATATAAATTATTGCCTCAAAATTGATCAGAGCCTGACCAGGCAGTGGCGCAGTGGATAGAGCATCGAACTGGGATGCGGAGGACCCAGGTTCGAGACCCTAAGGTCACCAGCTTGAGCACGGGCTCATCTGGTTTGAGCAAAGCTCACCAGCTTGGACCCAAGGTTGCTGGCTTGAGCAAGGGGTTTCTCAGTCTGCTGAAGGCCCACAGTCAAGGTACATATGAGAAAGCAATCAATGAACAACTAAGATATCACAACAAAAAACTAATGATTGATGCTTCTCATCTCTCTTCGTTCCTGTCTGTCCTTATCTATCTGTCCCTCTCTCTGACTCTCTCTCTGTCTCTGTAAAAAAAAAAAAAAAAGAATTGATTAGAGACTACACTATATAGATATTACACTATAATCACATAGTAATTGATGACAGAATCAAAACTAAAACCCAAGTATTTATTGAATCATGGTGTAGTTAACTCCTTTTCATCATGGGTTGATTTGAATGTCAAAAAAGAGACTGAGAACTATGTCTCAAAAAATGTACAAAAACACATATTGTCACCATTTTGGATACAATTTCTAGAATTTATAAGTCCTCTGAAGGATCTTATGAATCCCAAACTTGGAAATTACCTTTAATGTAACATGTTAAGAGTTGTTGGAAAACAATACGGAAGAGGCAAAGTGTTGAAAGGAATCAAGTTACTATTCTTTTACCATAGCCCTACTAAAATAAAGTGTACCTATGTTGGTGGGGACAGCCGTAGTAGAGCTGAAGATTGAACCATAAGAGATCCCCATTGGAGCCCATCAAAAGAAATAAGAATTCTCTCTTTCATGCCAGCTGTATCCACATACAAATGGTCTTGGTTTTCCATTATGTTGAAACAATATTAAAGAACCAGTTATACTTCTGAATGCTCAAGATCCATCCAATTCACTGGAGCAGAATTATTTTCCATGGCCACAAATTCATAAATAATGCAAAAATTTCATTTAAAAACTCTACACTATTAGTGTTATTTATAAGATCAATGTGAATGTAAACTTTTCATTATGCAAGTATTCACTCATATCTTGGATCTTAAAATATCTAATTTTGTGATCTAAGACAACAATTTAATCTCTGAGTCACAGAAAAAAATTGAAAGTAATAATCTCAAGGATTCAATAATGATGAGGTTGTGTATATGATAAGATGAAGGGTAGAGAAGGCAGGATGAATGAAATAAACAGTTTGGGAGGTAAAGAGTCTGAGTAGGACAGGAAGTAAAGAGAACAGTACAAAAGGAGTAGACACATAAAACCTACTCAATTCTCAGAGGACTGATAGAAAGGCAATAAAATGTCAATTAGTGGGTTGACTCTTATCCACCATTAACATAATCACCTATTATGTGCCAAACCCATTACTATAATACCAAATCCAGAGCTTTGGGGAATTAAAAGAGGTAGCTCGCACAACTTTTGGTAGAGGAGTCATATATTTAATAACGACTCTCATCTCCTTTCCATACAATAGCAATGGGGCAACATTGACACAGTTTAAATATCTTTTCAAAAAATATTTTGAATAAGTAATATGTGCACTATTCTTACTCTTAAGGAGTTTAATATAGGTGCAAAAACTGACACATAAATGGACAATTACATTACAGGATAGTAAGCTAACATTGGAGACAAGTAACAGTTACTAAAAAGATGAAAGAGTTAATACAGGGAGTGTAAATCTCTCTTTCTAGCAATTAGACTTGGATTGATGAGGAACAGAATTACAGATAGTATAATTCAAGGGATGGGATCAAGAAAAGGTGAATTTGTATAAAGTGTTTCTAGGAGGAAGAGATGTAAAGGTGTCTATAAGCTAAAATAGCAATTCCCAAGAGATATAAGAGGTAACACAGATATTAACATAAACATTTTAAAAGAGAAGTCTGTTTAATCTTTGTATCTGAAAGGATTCTATTTTAATTGAGATATCTAAAGTTCTCATCAAGGTAAAAATTATTTCCACCCACACTGTTAAAGAATCTAAGGTTACAATGAAAGTCAAGTTAAAATCTGACTCTGACACTAAATCTAAATGCTAACTTATTTTTAAAACCATCCTTAGATTTCTGGTACTTGAGAACACAGGGCATTTGTGGATAACTGTCTTGGTTTTATTAGCTAAATTAAGATACCCGGTTGTCTTAGATTTATTTAAATTTAACGAACAGTGAAGTACTCTTTAAAACTCCTTAAAATACTTTTTAAAGAGGAGGTGATGACATTTCTAAAAGATCAAGGAAAGGAAAATATCAAAAATGCATGATGTAACTGAACAGAAAAAAAAACAAGGTACTTGGACCTGTAAAATACAAGCTAGACTCTCATTCTGATTTAACACTGACTTGCTGGATAATATCAAGTACATCTCGGCCTCAGCATCTCTCAGAAATGAGGGCACAGGCCTAAAATGTGCTCACATTTCATTCTAATTCTGAATTTCTACTCTCCCACAACAAATTTGATCCTATATTTCTAACACACGTTTTTATTAAGATATCTTTTAAGGTTTCTGTTTTGAATTGGTTTTGTTTTTTGGGGAGGTGTATTTTGTTTCTTGGTTTTCTTCTTTTTACTTTTTTTGAACACTTTAAATTCAAACTTTTTAAGTTGAGCTGATTTTAAAAACTTTCTTAAAATTTTATCACCATCAAGGCATAAGAAATTTATTTTAGTGGATATTATTGAATACTACTTTATTATTCATTATTTCAAAGGAATTTAGACACACAGGTGCTAACGAATAACTTTAAACTATTACTGGAAAAATTCCTAATTGGGAGAAATAGTGTAACTAGTGATTATGGTCATGGATTCTAGTTTAAGGTTAACTTCATTTTGAATAATGACCCTGACAGTCACCATGTGACATATTTAATCATTAGTTTCCACCTCTGAAAATGGAAATAATAAGAATCAGAATATTTAGTTTATGTGTATGGCACTTCCAAAATTGAAATAGATGGTAGCCCTGGTTATAAGGTTTTTGCAAAGATTAAATAAAGTATTTCATATAAATTACTTAGCACTAGTGTTAAAACATGATATGCATTGGATATATGCTACCATTTTTTCCCTATACATAATTATTTATTCAATATTTGCTGTAAGAATTATGTATCACATATTATTAAAACTCACTGTCATTCTTAACTGCTAGATCTAATAGTGAAAAATCAACTGATATAGCACCGTTGCTACTAAATATAATGTAACTTTCGTATATCAGCCCAATATTTTGAATGTTGAACTCGCTATGAATTTTGTCATGGTCCGTGTCAGTTAAGTGACACTGGACAAATAGGAATCTTTAACATCACACCATTTTAAGTAATAGCAAGCAAAAATTCTGATGGAGGAAAAAACACAAACAAAAATACATCAATATAGAGTTCCTCATTTACAACTTTTAAAATATTTTAATTAATTGCTTGAAAAATTAACCTAGCTGGAATAAGAGAGTCATTTTTCTTCAATCCATCTGCAAATCTAATTTTTTTCCCTAACTATTTCACCGCAGTGGCCTCCTTTTGTATGACACCCTATTCTCCTGTAACTTCTGAATTTCTGTTAGTTTGCTGTTGGCAGGGATAAGGTCGGAAACAATACATACTTTTATTGAAATCTATTCTTCCCCCCTCAATGAAGGGAAGCAAAGGCATGAATATGGCAACCTTATAATGATTCAGCTGGGACTTAATGACTTAATGAAATTTTCATCACAACCTGCTGCTCATTTTAATGGCCTTTGAAAAACAATGGGAAAAAAATAGCTTGAGAGAAGAAAAGATTTTTTTGTGGCATATATTTGTAAGCTTACCATTGAATTCCATTCACCCAATCTCTGCTTCCCTTATCCTCATATTGCCTTTCTCATCAAAGAGCTATCACCAGAATAAACAAGGTTAAGGGGAGGCAAGATGGTGATGGAGTAGGCAGACATACCAACTTCCACCTCCAAAAACCAAAGTGGATTACAACTTAATTTTAAGAACCATCATCTGGAAAAACCAATTTTGGAATAAACTAAGATTACGTTTTAACCAAGGAACACCGAAGAAGCCACACTGAGACTGGTAGGAAAAGCAGAAACACAAAGAGGGCTTCCCAGCTCCTGGGAGCAAACAGCAGCTTGGAGAGACTCATGTGACTTAGAAATGAGTTTAGCAAAGAGGGGAGGGTCCTGGGCCCCAGGAACAAAGCCCCAGCCTGCTGCCCCAGAGCCTAGAAGAAACATATGGACAATATTTAGCTGCGAAACAAGTCAGGATACTGTCTGTGAGAAACAGACAGATTTCTCAGACCCAGGATTCTCCTTAAAAGGACCGAGCAGAAAACCTCTTTCACAACCACTCACCTGGGGATCCGGGGGATGGGAGAGAGGAGAGAACCGAAGAAGCAGTAAGAGAGTGTAATCTAGGAGGCACAGGGAGAAACACTTTGAGAGAAAGCCACCCTAACCCCTGGGCTGAGTCACTCCCCAAATCTGAAGTGAATACTTCCCCTGGAACCAGCAATACCAGCAAAGGAAATCAGGACACCAACCAAACAAGCTCTGCCATGGCACTCAGAGCAGACTTGTTTAGAAGGAGGGAGGTTTCAGAACTACAGTATTGAGCACTAGGTTCTGAACTGCAGCACCCCTAACCACACTGCTGAGGGTTCCCTGGAGGGCGGCAGTAGGATGCAGAAGTGCAGTCCCACTGGCAGGGGTGGAAACCGGGCTGGCCACAACTAGGGCCCAGCATGAGCTCAGTCTTGCCCTGTGGGGGTGGAAGAGGTGCATGAAAACATCCAGATGGGTGCGGGCCCACCTGCATTCCTGCCAACAGGGGAAAGGCAAAAGCCTGGGAACTGTGGAGACCCATGACTGAGCCCTGCACAGCCCACAAGAACAGGGCTTGTGGCCCGACTCGCAAGCAAAGCTCCACCTGCCCACAGGGGTGGGGGAAAAGCCCTGGAATGGAAAAACAGTGGTCCCCAACATTTTGGGGGCCACAGACCGTTTTAATGTCAGAAAATATTTTCACGGACCAGCCTTTAGGGTGGGACAGATAAATGCATAAAATAAAATTATGCGACTGGCGTAAAAACTATGGTATTTTAAAATATAATTATCAAACTTACGAGACAAGCATCAAGAGTGAGTCTTAGACAGATGGAAAAGAGGGAATCTGGTCAATTTTTAAAAATAAAACATCATTCAGACTTAAATATAAATAAAACAGAAATAATGTAAGTTATTTATTCTTTCTCTGTGGACCAGTACCAAATGGCCTACAGACCAGTACCAGTCTTTGGCCCAGGGGTAGGGGACCACTGCAGTAAGAGACTTGCAGCTGAGCAAAGGTGCTCACCACTGCCCGTGGTGCCGAGGCTTGCGGCCCTCAGCGCAGCACGCAGCTCCACCCTCAGGAGTGGGATGAAGGCCAAGGCTTGTAACCTTAGCATGTGAACACAGCTCCTCCTGTAGAGGAAAGGTGGAAACTGCAGCAGACAACCACAGTCAGCCAGTAACACCTATACTGAACACTCGAGGCAGCAGTAGAGGAGGTGGCGGGCCTGCAGACAGACCGCACCTAGGGAACACTGAGGCCACAACCATTGGACTCTGGTGGCTGCACCCTTCTTATACACAGAAAAAATGGGAAGGCAGAGAAATGCAACCCAGTTGAATCAAGAGAAATTCCCAGAAAAGGACTTGAATGAGTCAGATATAACCAAATTACAGGATGCAGAGTTTAAAACAATGATTCTTAGGATGCTCAAAGATCTAGAACAACAATAGATGGTCATAACAAACAACTAAATAATGAGATAGCAAGTATAAAAAAGGAAATTGAAATAATAAGAAGGAATCAGTCAGAAATGACAAATACAATATCACAAATGAAGACCACAATGGAGAATATTAAATGCAGGATGGATGAAGCTGAGGATCTAATCAGTGAGTTATAGGTCAAGATAAATGAAGGCATGGAAGCAGAGAAGCAAAAAGAAAAGAGACTCAAAAAGGCTGAGGAAACTCTAAGAGAGCTCTGTGACAACATGAAGAGAAATAACATCGACATCATAGGGGTTCCTGAAGAATAAGAGAAAGAACAAGGAATAGAGACTTTGTTCAATCAAATCATACCAGAAAACTTCTCTAAATTGATGCAGAAAAAGTCATACAAGTTCAAGAAGCACAGAGAATTCTATTAAAGAGAAACCCAAAAAAATCTACACAAAGACACATCATAGATAAATATCAAACCTAAGTAAAAAAAGAGAAAATATTAAAAGCTGCTAGAGAAATAAAGGCTATCACCTACACATAAATATACAAAGCAGACTTTGATGGATATAAGGATGACATCTGACTTCTCAACAGAAACACTTGAGGCTAGAAGGGAATGGAAAGAAATATTCAAAGTAATGCAGAACAAGAGCCTACAACCAAGACGACTTTATCCAGCAAGGCTATCATTTAAAATTGAAGGAGAAATAAAAAGCTTCCCAGACAAAAAAAAAAGAAAGAAAAACAAACTCAAGGAATTCATTACAAACAAACCAATGCTGTAAGAAATGCTAAGGGGCCTGTTGTAAACAGATCAAAGGGGGAAAAGAATATGGCAAAAGAGGAATACAGTTTTAAAGAATAAAATGGCAATAAACAACTACATATCAATAATACCTTAAATATAAATGGATTAAAGGATCCAATCAAAAGACATAGGGTAGCTGCATAGATAAGAAAACAGGACCCATACATATGCTGTCTACAAGAGACACACCTCAAAACAAAAGATGCACATAGACTGAAGGTAAAAGAATGGAAAAAAAAATATTTCATGGAAATGAAAAAAAAGCTGGGGTAGCAATACTTATATCAGACAAAATGGACTTTAAAACAAAGGCTATAGTAAGGGATAAAGAAGGTCACTACACAATAATAAAGGGAGCAATCCAACAGGAAGATATATCCATTATAAATATCTACACAATAGGAACACATAAATATACAAAGCAGACTTTGATGGATATAAAGGGCAAGATCAACAGCAATACTATAATAGTAGGGGATTTCAATACCCTACTAACATCACTAGATAGGTCTGAAAGAAAGAGAATCAACAAAGAAAAAAAAAGGAAAATTAACAAAGAAACAGCATACTAAAAGGACACACTAGATCAACTGGATTTAATAGATATCTTCACAACCTTTCACCCTAAAGCAGCAGAATATACATTCTTTTCAAGTGCTCATGGTACATTCTCTAGGATAGACCACATGTTAGTGCAAAAAGTGATCTCAACAAATTTAAGAAGATTGTAATCAAATCAAGTATTTTCTCTGATCACAATGGCATGAAACTAGAAATCAACCACAGCAGAAAAACTAAAAAATACTCAAATACTTGGAAACTAATATCATATTTTTATATAACAAATGGGTTAACAATGAGATCAAAGAAGAAATAAAAAAAATCCTAGAAACGAATGATAATAAGCATACAACAACTCAAAATTTATGGGACACAGCAAAAGCAGTACTGAGAGGGAAGGTCATAGCATTACAGGCATACCTTAAGAAGCTAGAAAAAGCTCAGATAAACAACTTAACCCTGTATCTAAAAGAAGTAGAAAAAGAATAGCAAGTAAAGCACAGAGTTAGTAGAAGGAAGGAATAAAGATCAGAGTAGAAATAAATGACATAGAGGCTAAAGAAACAATACAGAGGATCAATGAAACCAGGAGTTGGTTCTCTGAAAAGGTAAACAAGATCAATGATCCTTTAACCAGACTCACCAAGAAAAAAGAGAGACTCAAATAAATAAAATTAGAAATGAGAGTGGAGAAATAATAACTAACACACAGAAATACAAAGGATTGTAAAAAAATACTATGAAGAACTGTATGCCAAAAAAATCAGACAACATAGATAAAATGGACAAATTCTGTGAAACATAGAATATTTTAAAAATTAATCTGGAAGAATCAGAAAACCTAAACAGACCAATTACAACAAATGAGATTGAAACAGTTATCAAAAAAATTCCAACAAACAAAAGCCCGGGGCCTGATGGCTTCACAAATAAATTCTACCAACTATTCAAAGAAGAACTAACTCCTATCCTTCTCAAGCTATTTCAAAAAATTCAAAAGGATGGAACAATTCCAAGCTCCTTTTATGAGGTAAGCACAATTCTGATTCCAAAACCAGGCAAAGACAACACACAAACACACACAAAATTATAGGCCAATATCCCTGATGAATCTAGATGCTAAAATTCTCAATAAAATATTAGCCAACGGATTCAGCAATATATGAAAAAAATCATACACCATGATCAAGTGGGATTTATTCTGGGGAGGCAAGGCTGGTACAACATTTGCAAATAAATCAATGCAATTCATCACATAAACCAAAGGAAGGAGAAAAAATCACATGATAATTTCAATTAATGCAGAAAAAGCATTTGATAAAATCCAGCACCCATTTGTGATCAAAACTCTCAGCAAAGTGGGAATACAGGGAACATACCTCAATATGATGAAGGCCATCTATGACAAACCCACAGCCAACATCATACTCAATGGGCAAAAATAAAAAGCAATCCTCTTAAGATCAGGAAAAGACAGCAGTATCCCCTTTCACCACTCTTATTCAACATAGTCTTGGAAGTCCTAGCCACAGCAATCAGACAAGAAGAAGAAATTAAAGGCATTCAAATAGGAAAAGAAGTAAAATTATCATTATTTGCAGAATATATGATATTGTGTATAGAAAACCCTAAAGTCTCAGTAAAAAAAAATTCTGGACCTGATAAATGAATTCAGCAAGGTGGCAGGATATAAAATTAATACTCAGAAACCAGAGGCATTTATATACACCAACAATGAACTGTCAGAAGGAGAAATTAAGGAAATAATCCCCTTCACTATTGCAACCAAAAAAATAAAGTACCTAGGAGTAAATTTAACCAAGGAGATTAAAGACTTGTACTCAGAAAATTATAAAACATTGATAAAAGAAATCAGGGAAGATACAAACAAGTGGAAGCATATAACGTGATCATGGTTAGGAAGAATAAACATCATTAAAATGTTTATATTAAAAAATGTTTATATTACCCAAAGCAATTTATAAATTCAATTCAATACTAATTAAAGTATCAATGACATACTTCAAAGATATAGAACACATATTCCAAAAATTTATTTGGAACCAAAAGAGAATACGAATAGCCTCAGCAGTCTTGAAAAGGAAGAATAAAGTGGAAGGTATCACACTTCCGGATATCAAGTTATACCACAAGGCCACTGTACTCAAAACAGCCTGGTACTGGCATAAGAAAAGGCATATAGATCAATGGAACAGAACAGAGAAACCAGAAATAAACCCACACCTTTATGGACAACTGGCATTTGACAAAGGAGGTAAGAGCATACAATGGAGTAAAAACAGCCTCTTCAACAAATGGTGTTTGGAAACTGGACAGCTACCTGCAAAAAAATGAAACTAGACTACCAACTTACACCATTCACAAAAATAATGTCAAAATGGATAAAAGAGTTAAATGTAAGCCGTCAAACCATAAGCATCTTAGAAGAAAACGTAGGCAGTAATTTCTCCGACATCTCTCGCAGCAATATATTTGCTAATTTATCTCCATGAGCAAGTGAAATAAAAGACAGGATAAACAAATGGGTCTATATCAAACTAAAAAGCTTTTGCACAGCTAAAGACAATAAAAACAGGATAAAAAGACAAACTACACAATGGGAGAACATATTCAACAATACATCTGATAAGGGGTTAATAACAAAAATTTATAGAGAACTTGTAAAACTCAACACCAGGAAGACAAACTATCCAATCAAAAAATGGGCAAAAAAATTAAATAGACACTTCTCCAAAGAGGACATAATGATGGCCAATAGGCATATGAAAAAAAATGCTCAACATCAATAGTCATTAGAGAAATGCAAATTTAAACCACAGTGAGATACCACCTCACACCAGTCAGAATGGTGCTCATTAACAAAAATCACAGAATAAGTACTAGCGAGGATGTGGAGAAAAGGGGGCCTTCCTGCACTGCTGGTGGGAATGCAGACTGGTACAGCCACTGTGGAAAACAGTATGGAGATTCCTCAAGAAATTAAAAATGGAACTGCCTTTTGACCCAACTATCCCACTTTTAGGAATATACTCCAAGAACACCATAGCACTGTTTCAAAAGGAGAAATGCACCCCCATGTTTATGGCAGCATTGTTCACAATAGCGAAGATCTGGAAACAGCCCAAGTGTCCGTCAGTGGAAAAGTGGATTAAAAAGCAGTGGTACATATACACAATGGAATATTACGTGGCAGTGAAAAAGAAGGAAATCTTACCTTTTGTGACAACATGGATGGACATGGAAACTATTTTATTAAGTGAAATAAGCCAGGCAGAAAAAGAAAAATATCATATGACCTCACTCATTTGAGGAATCCAATGAACAATGTGAACTGAGGAACAGAATTGAGACAGAGGAGGGATCAAAGAGACCACAGGAAAAGAGAACAGAGAGATTGGGGATGATAGGATGGGATAAACCTGAAGGGATAGGAGGAAGGCCCTATGGGGAGGGGAGTAAAGGAGATGTTGAAGGGAGTATGGATGAGGGGGGATGCATTCGGGGCAACCCTAGAATCTATGTAAACACAATAAATTAAAATCAATTAAAAAAAGAGCTATCACAACGTTCTGCAGTTTTTACAATATATATTTCTCAGTTCTTTTGTTAAATTTAGCCCTAAGTATTTTTTTTCTCTTTTGATGCGACAGTCCCTCAAAAAGCTACAGGTCATTTGTTTGTAGTGTACACAGTGTCAGTGACCTGATGCTTGAATGATGTCAGGTTTTGGTGTCTGTTCTCCTGTCCAAATACACATTTTGATTAATAGTCTCTTTAAATCCAGTGTAACTTTCCCCTTGCGGTTGAGCCTTTTACACATCTCCCTAGATATATTTCCCCATTTTTTTCTCTTTGCAGTAAAAAAAAAAAAAAAAAGGTATATTTTCTTCAACATCATATTTCTTTTGTTCCTTTTCTACGGAACAATTTTCTGCTTTGTTATTATTATTTTTCTTGGTAATTAAGATCATCACTTTATTGAAATACATAATTTGCTCCATGATAATTTGTTATGGTTATTAAACACTTTTGCTATGGCAAATATCTTTATCAATAAAAGTGAGATTATTGACATTTTTGTGTACTCAGTGTACATCTAAGGATTTTGTGTGTGTATAAAATATATCTTAGTGATTCTGAATTCATACAGAAATTATCTTTCGGGAACTCAGGCTTTTAGATGTTTGCCATGTTCAATTTACATTCCAGTTTTCCATAAAGTCTATGTCTGTATTTTCTCAATATCTTTATGTTATTCAATAACAAGCAACCCTTGAGCTTTTATTATATTTTTAGGAGAAAAAGTACAACAATGTGTGTGAAATACAATATCGAAATTAGTCTAATGTCCACATGCAATAGTGATATTTCTTTGTGTCATCTCTTTCTTCTGTGGATGCTCTCTCTCTCTCTCCTCTTTGGCCTGTGTAGCTATTACTAGATATTATCTTTTTCTCTTAATTCCCAATATCTCCGAATATCTCCTACTAAACAAATTGGGGGCACTGTCTCCTGCTTTTTTTTCTATTATAAATGATTAATTTGGCTTTGCCATGTCATATACTTTGAAATTAAGTTTCTGTGCATCCACCTGACCAGGAGGTGGCGCAGTGGATAGAGCATCTGACTGGGATGCAGAGGACCCAGGTTTAAACCCTAAGGTCACCAGCTTGAGCATGGACTCATATGGTTTGAGCAGGGCTCACCAGCTTGAGCCCAGGGTCGCTGGCTTGAGCAAGTGGTCACTCTGTCTGCTGTAGCCCCTCGGTCAAGGCACATATGACAAAACAATCAATGAACAACTAAGGAGTTGCAACAAAGAATGGATGCCTCTCATCTCTCTCCCTTTCTGTCTCTATCTGTCCTTCTATCAGTCCCTCTCTGTCTTTGTCATTAAAAAAATAAAAAAGATTCTGAGCATCCACTCAGAAAGAAGCCAACATGCCACAATGGTGAATACCGAGGTTATCCACCAAATCTCCATGTTGGACATCATCTAAAAATATATCTCCCAAAACTACTGTGTAATGCAATATATTCCAAAGCAGTGTTGATTCTTCCTAAATCTGAGTTCTGGACCAGGAACACATCTCAAGCAAAAATTAAAAATTTATATGTAGAAACACTTCCTAACTCATTCTATAAAGCCAGTAATACCTTAATATCAAAATTAGATAAATACATTAGGTATATAATTATAGATCTGGAATAGGGCATGTACAAGATGAGTTTGGAGCATCTTATACTGCTAGAAAGTAAAGAAGTACTAAAAACAATTACCCACAATCATAGTTGTTTGTCAAAGTGACATGAGTCAAACAAATGTGCTTGCAACGGTCGAAGCTGAACAATTTGAGCAACAAAATAAAGTAGAATTGTATTATAATTCAAAGTATACAAAAAAATCTCCAAGTCCATATTTATATAAATGAGTAAAGTTAATAAATGGTGCAGAAGACAAATTTCTCATGGAGAAGAATTCACAAATTATGCAGATACTGCACTCTGAAGATGGGGAGCAAAGCTACCGACTCCTTAAGTTTGAGTTGCACATAGCACTTCTCTTCCCAAGAGTGTGGTGTAGACAGGGAGCCAGGAGACTCTGCAACGGAGAAACTTGATAATCACCGTAGCAGCCATTTGATCAAGGTTATCACTAACATGTATAAATCATGTAGAAATTATGTATGCTTGATAAAATATACTTTTTAATAGTACTTTATTTCTATTTTCTTCCTCCCAAAACCCATAACCCCAGTTTAATTAAGAGACCCATCACCAAGAAGATTCCAATAGAGGTGCACTTAACAATATATCTGACCAGTATTCCACAGAGCTTTTAAGGTGATCAGAAATAAGAAATGTCTGAGGAACTATGAGAACCAAACATGAACCCAAGGAGACATGCCAACTAAATGTAATGTGTTATTCTTGTAGGCATCTTCAAACAGAAAAACCACATTTGGTGAGAATAAATATATCTGAATAAAATGTGGGCTTTAGTTAATAATGATGAAGCACAACATACAAGATGAAAAATAATTATAAACACAGAAAGTAAACCATGCAAAAATGAACAGAATATGTAAAAAAAAAAGGATAAAGCTCTATATCATAAGGTTAAGAGATATGATACGGAAAGCTACAATTCTGGGTGAGTTTTATTTTTTTCCTTCTAATTTTTCTGTTTTTGTAAAAAACCTCTTACAATATGGCAAGTATTTTTTATATCAGAAAAAAAATCCAGCAGATTAAAAAAAAAGTTGTCTGGGTCCTCCTCAAAACACCATATTTATGTCCATGATGATGGGAGCCAGAAAGTCTTTGACTACTAGATTATCTCTAAAATTCCTTCCAACTCTAAGATCATGTGAATTACATAAATTTTAACGAAAATCCATGTCCCAGCTATGCATCTGGTAGCGACCCAGAAATTTTAATTACCACATGACTCCCAGATACACTGGTTAACATACATTTTGTGCCAGATATACTCAGAATTTACCAGTTTCTAACAACAAAATAAAAATGAGTCTAAACTCAGTGTTACATAGTATAAATGCACTATATTTTTGGAATAAAGTATCTTTTTTGTATCCCTGTGTTTTGTTTGTTTGCTTTAATTTTCCATCTGACTGAAATAGGAGGCATGTTCTATGTGCAGTTTAGTATCCATGCTTTGAATGGGCATAGGTTTAAATAGAATTTAGTAAACATTTGTAACAAAAAGGATAACTGTCAATTATGCATAAATTATCCAACTTGCATCAGTTGTTTTATTAGTTTGTTTCCTTTAATGTTAAGATTAGTCCATGTGCATGACACCCAAAGGCTTTTATCAGTCACTATTAAAGAGATTTAGAAGATGAGATATTAAAAGCAAGGCATTCTGTAAGTTGAACAAAGAGAAGTTCAGGATAGCTAAAAGAGTTAGAGAATCATCACTTTTCAAAAATACAATAGGCTTAGCCATATTAATTATGGGCCATTAAGAAATAGTCCTATCAAGGTAGTATAAGATGCATTAATATTATAGAGCTTATAAAATGTAACAACATTGTAAAATGACCTCTTGGATTCTGTTGCCACATTGTATTCTTTTTTAAAATTAACAATGAAACATTTTTTATTAGCAGTTCAAATTTAATATTGTATTAGTGATTCAATTAATAAGCCATACAACACATTTAATACATAATAATTGATTATTGGAATCACCTGCGTACAATTATAGATAATTCACTACTTACTCTGTTTTGCACTTCAAGACTCCTTGATCACAGGGGAGTTAAAGGGAAGTGGATGCACACCAAATGAGTTGCTTGTTGGAAAAAGTACTCAACATTTGTGCCAAATTGAGATACGTCTATAATAGCACCTTGAGAACACAGAGGAAAGCACTCCAGTTACAAAGTGCTCTTTCCTTCCTGATAGCTGGGGAGCCTCCTGGCTAGAACTACTTCCCATTCACCTTGTAACCCCTGCCTCACACATAATAGGCCCTTAATATGCCACATTCTATTCTTAACTCTTTGTTTTACCGTATCTTACTCATGTGTGAAAATCAGACATTACAGCAGAAATTAATGGTTTAAAAATTTGGTATAGCCATACTTAAATATTTCTTTAAAAATAGTACCCATCTGTAGCATTAAGGTTTCTATTTTGTCCTGTTTAACTTAGAGAAGATAAGTCATAAAACACAACTAGAGGTTAAAATCAAAGTATTAAAATAATGAGAAGGCAATAACTTTTGTTTCCCAGCCTTTACCTTCTGGTTCGTTTTTGATGAGCTCTTCCATTTTTCTCTGCTTCAAGGTGTCGACAACATCAGCTAAGCTGCCTTTGCGCCTTTCAGGGGTTCCCAGGGCTGTACTAGACAAGGACTCGCCACTCTGTCTCCCACCTTCTTCTGCCTTCTGAGGTGAGGTAGATGAGTTGTGTGGGGCAAATGAAGACATAACTTTATTGCCATCAACTTCCTGAAAGACAAAGCAAAGGAAAAAAAATTGTTTAAAATTCTGTGCTTTTTTTTTTTTAATGGTTACATGGCTTGAAACATTAGAAAGTAAAATGTCACTCTGCAGGACCTAAAGGAAGAAAGAAATTTCAAAAAATATATATTAACTTTACAAGCTAATACTAGAGAGTAAAAGACCAATTCATCAATCAGACTAATAAAATATGAAGATTCTGTCCCTTAAGGTGAGAATGGATGGCAGTATTAACCTTGTACAAAGCATACATTTCTTAGATTTGCTTATGTTTCTGTTTTTGTTTGAACGTCTTAGGTTTCCTAAGTACATTAAATATAGTAGTCATTTGGATTCAAGTTCCTCATGACATTGTAAAACTTAAATAATATTAGATACAGTTTAATTATTTTCATTCTAAGTAGCCGCCTCTTCTTGATGACAGTCTCAATTGGGAGCTCCCCTTTTGGTTCTCCAGCTCCTTCTTATCTTTTAAAAAAAGCTATCAGTTACGCAGATTATTTTGCCTTCAGATAAGAAGACTGCAAGTTTAGTTTTGCCTTTGCTGAGGATATTCCTAATGGCATGTGTTACTACTACAAGTACTATTTCTGTCAATACTCTGTGCTATTTTGTACTTTAAGTCTCATTTGCCATACAAAATAAAGCTTCTTGAGGCCTTTACCTCTTCATTATTGTACATTTGTGTAGAAATATTCTACAATTCTATAATTTAAACATATTTAGGTGTTCCTTTTGTCATTATTTTCTCCACAATTTCTAGCATAGGTTTATCAAATATACAATATTTGGGGTGTATTTTGTATGAAAGACACCAAATTTATTTTTCAGACAGTGTCAAAGGGGTAATACTGGAAGAAAAAAATAATTTTCTTACTTAAAAGTTTTATTTGCTTTTATAATCTTTTACTTACTTCCATAGTCATTTGGCTTCCCACAAAGCAGAGTTCTTCTTAATTATAAATCTGAATCCTAAGGTCTGTGAGGAAGTTAGTCTTCCCCTATGTATATTTATTAATTTCACATTATTTAAAGTTTACATTAATGTATATTTGAGTATATGCATATTTAATATTCATAATCATATTATATCTGTATTTATACATGTCTTCTCTTTTTATTTAAGATATGCTAATAAATATATTGATGCCAGAAAAGTGACAAATCACATTGAATTGATATCTAATGTTTTCAGGCTAAGACTAACATTTTTGACTAGCTTAAAAATATCCAAAAAATACTTGATAAATCTGTCATTCTAATTTTTAAAATATAGATTAAAAATGAAATGTCAGCACAAAAAGTAATGATCTGTTCCTATGATTTTTTTTTAATGAATATTAGTGAGTACAAGGACATTAGCTATGGTACAAACTTAATTTTTGAGTGGAGCCAAGAAAACGGGAAGAAAGAAAAAGTAAGAAATGTGTGCTAACAGAATCTTTGAAATTATAATTCTAAACCCAAAAATGCTTTTCATTTCTTACAAACATTATAGAACATGCCTCTGTTAATTACTGTCTTGAATGAATATTCTATAGACAATACTTTCATAGATGAATCTTAGCTTATAATGTACCTGGATTTAGAAATCAATATACATAATGTAATAATTATAAGACTCTTCAGGCTAAGTGTCCACTTCTGAAATTATGTATTTAAAACCCACACAGAAATACAAGCAAATGCATAAACACACAAGCACATACACACAGACACACACACACACACACCAATCATGAATTCATTCAATAAACTAAGGAATGTTTTTATGAATGGCCCATAAAACACATAGCTCAGTTTAATGTGTATACCAGGACATAGAAAAACCATAATAGTCGTGTTTCCCAGATCTATTTCCAGAATCAAAGGTAAAAATATCCCCATTTTAGCTTCACTTTGAACATTTTTATTTTATTCTCTGTTTTAACATTACTTACAGACAAAAACTTGGCAGTGGAACTTCAATTGGCATAATAAAAAATTACACACATCTTTCTATAGTGTCATCGGTAAAGAGAATGACACCCAAACCATATGCAATTAAACCCATTAAAATACCAGAAAATATTTCCAATTAATGTAAAATACACTAATTTCCAATTTTGCATGTGTCTAATTCTCTACACCTTGCAAAGTGGAAGGGCATCAATTCTTCATTGCGGCTCCTTAGCTGTTCATTGATTGCTTTCTCATATGTGCCTTGATGGGGGGGCTCCAGTAGAGCGGGTGATCTCTTGCTCAAGCAGCAACCTTGGACTTATGCCAGAGACCATGAGGTCATGTCTATGATCCCATACTCAACCAGCAAGCTCACGCTCAAGTTGGTGAACCCACACTCAAGCCAGATGAGCCCATGCTCAAGCTGGTGACCTTGGGGTTTTGAACTGGGTCCTCTGCATCCCAGTCTGATGCTCTATCCATTGCACCACCACTTGGCTAGGCCTATATGTTCAATTCTTAAAGAAAAGAAATGATATAAATGCATAAAAGTTTCATCACAAGAAAAAAATTATAAGTGTACAATGATAGATGTTAACTGGACTTCTTATGGTGATCTTTCGCGATATAGACAGATGGTGATTCGTTATGTTATATACATCAAACTAAAAAATGGTATATATCAAATATATCTCAATAAAAAACTATTTTTTATTCTGTAAATTTTAAAGATTGGAAAATAAGTTATTACAAATGTCTATTTTTTAAACTAAATTGTGTTATATACTTATAACCTACTCTGTCAAAATTAATATAGTAAAAGAAAAAATACATAATTATTGTATAAAACTCAATTATTTTACATTTTTTTCTTTTTTTCCTTCTCTTTCAAGTGAGAGAAGAGGAGGCAGAGAGACAGACTTCTACATGCATCTGGACCAGGATCCACCGGGCTAGCCTTTTGGGGCCCTTGTTACACAACTGAGCTATTTTTAGTGCCTGAGGCAGAGGCTCCATGGAGTCATCCTCAGCACTGGGGGCCAACTTGTTGGAATCAATTGAGCCATGGCTGTGGGAGGGGAAGAGAGAGAAAGAAGAAGAGAAGGAGGGAGCGGGAAGGGTGGAGAAGCAGAAGGTCACTTCTCCTGAGTGCCCTGACCAGGAATCAAACCCGGGACATCTACACACCAGATCAGTGCTCTACCACTGAGCAAACCATCCAGGGCCAAAATTTTCTTGATTAAGATAATTTTTCATAGGAGTTCTACCTGATACTCTTATGAGGTACTGGGTAACACTTGCTCCTTTTCCATTATAGATTCCTTGATGACAACTATAGATAATATCCCAAACACATGTGCACATGCATACAGGCAGACACACACTGATGCAATTACACATGTGCACATGTACACAGGCAGACACACACTGATACAATTACACATGTGCCCATGCACACAGGCAGACACACACTGATGCAGTTACACATGTGCACATGCACACAGGCAGACACACACTGATGCAGTTACACATGTGCACATGCACACAGGCAGACACACACTGATGCAATTTCACACACAATTTTATAGTTTTAGAGAGTAATTTTCTATTCTCACACTCCACCTATGAACTTTCTCCATGCAATCCCTTAAGAATTAAACAAACAAGCAAACAAAAAACATGGATTATAGGTTAAGAAGATCTGGACTAAATGTCTATCTTCACAGAAAAGTATTATAAACCTATCAATTTATACACATTAGACAATTTTAAATGACCAATTGTTTGAGAAATAAAGACCCTTAAATTATCAACAGTATTGACATTTTATTCAGATAAACTTAAAGGTAGATATTTTAGTAACTTAAGAATTTTACTGTTCCCAAGGTAAGCATTTAGAAAAAGATCAGTATTTTAATTGTACTTGAAGATAAGAAACACATTGAAGAAAACCTTATTAATGGCAATTGTTTTTTTACTCAGCAATCACCTGGTGATCATACACAAGTAAATTAGAAATGGAAGGCAGAACAAAATTCTAACTAAGAGTCTTTCTTTGTTTAATATGGTCAAATTAAAAATTCTAGGAATAGGATATGGTAAGTTCCTAAGCGCTAGAAAACAAAATTAGCACATATAGACAGATCTCTGAAGGCTGTCTATTATACTTGTGATCACTGCTAGTATTGCAGCCATCCAACTTAAAATCATTTATAAAAATTTTGCCTGAGCCCTGGCCAGATAACTAGGTTGGTTACAGCATCATCCCAAAGTGCAGAAATTGTGGGGTTCACTCCCTGCCCAGAGCACATATAAGAGCAAATCAATGTTCCTGTCTCTCTCTCTCCCTCTCTTCCTTCCTTTCTCTTTCTCTTAAATCAAAACAATAAACATTTAAAAAACTTGTTGCCTGAGAAAGAGCTGCCTAATGTGTACTTAGGTTCAGAGGTTCAAAAAAGGAAAATTGACAGATAGTTTTATTTGGGCTATTTCCATAGACATTCCAGAGACAGAGCTTATCACAACTGGTCCTTTTATGTTAGAAAAAGCAAGTCCCTGAAAATTAGTACTCTAAATCACTAAAATCTTTCAATCATCACAATAAAATAAAGGGTAGAAATTCTAAGTACTCAAACATGTATCTGTGCTTTTGGCTCTAGGATCTATGGAAATTTCTAATTCTACATTTTGCTCAGTTCTAACTTCTAAAGTTACTATGGAATTTTAGAGTGTCATCTACCTCTGTTAGGCAGACACAGTCTACTCTTGGGGCAGATCTAATACCCTAGTGACAGGCTTATCAACATCAGGTAAAAGATCATTAATTTTTAAAAATGGATCCATTATATTTCAAATACAGGGCCTAGTCCATATTTTAAATATTTTATGTATTTTTAACAGTGAAAATAAAACAAGTGAAAACTGTATGATGTTTCCTCAAAGTCTAAAAATATAGAATCTTTTTAAAGATTCCTTTGCTATGTAATAGAATGAAAATTCAGCCAAAGTCTAACTTGGTTTGCATTTTTTTGCCAAGCACTGAGATAAAATGTTATCATAGCTCAGGCTCATATTTATTAATTGATTAGAAAAATAAATAAACTTTTAAAAGTATATTCTTTCTTAAAATGCATTCACATGGTACTAAACCACAATATATAGCAGGTGATTTGTACAAATATGATTTTCAAATGGTGGTCTGACAACCAACATCGTTGCTCTCGCCTCAGCTGGGAATACTTTATACAGTTTCCTCAGACCTCACCCTGGCAGTTGTTGAAAAAGAAGGTCAGAGGGTAGGACCTAAAAAAGTGATGTAACAGCCTTCCAAGGGAGACTGGTACACTGATAACGTCTGAGAACTAGTTTTAAGAACAACTGGAAAAGTCAAAGAAGAAGAGGGAGATGACTGAAAGCTGCAGTGTAAAGATGGGTGTCATAGAAGTGAGGGGGTTAATGGATTTGAGAGGAGAACTGAAAGGTGATATATTTCATGAAGAAGAAGTGGAAGGTAGGGGAGACGGAGAAGGGTTACCACACATACAGGAGAAACAACATGGGTGAAAAACAACATTGACTCAATTTTTTTTTTTAAACATGGTTTTCTTCTTACTTCTTTTTTTTTAAATTTTTTATTTATTTTTATTTATTCATTTTAGAGAGGAGAGACAGAGAGAGACAGAAAGGAGAGAGAGACAGGGGGGAGGAGCTGGAAGCATCAACTCCCATATGTGCCTTGACCAGGCAAGCCCAGGGTTTCCAACCGGCGACCTCAGCATTTCCAGATCAATGCTTTATCCACTGCGCCACCACAGGTCAGGCGACTCAATTTTTTTTTAACATTCATGTGTGTACTGTTGAAATAGGATTATGTTTACTGATTTTCTTACTATATAAATTAGAGAATCTGAGATTTATGTCAAAATGACATTGTGGAATAAAACTTTTTAGAATATATTAAAAATTTGGTTTAAATGTATTATTAATGGTTTCATCTCATTTATAATGTTAATATAAAACAGTGATAATATGTTTCCATAGCTTTTTAAAATCAATATCATATTTGTCATTTAATTTAATTCCAGTGAATGAAATATAAATTTAAGGGCAAATTTTCTCATTGAATAAGAGAGTGCAAATAGGAAAAACACTGTTGAAAATATGTTTATTTGTATGCAGATGCTATATGGGCAAAAGTGTCTAATGCCTATATTTTTCAGAACCACATTTACTAAGAATCTCTGAAATGCTACATTCAAGAATAAAATGTATGTTTTCATGTGCTCTCAAAACCACTTAATAAGCAGAAGTGGCATTTAGAGAATTCTAACACATTAACCAAGAGAACCTGTAAAAACAAAGAAAATATTGTGCTGGGACAGCCTCATTACCTTCCTGCTGATGATGTGTGCACTGTCTTACTTATGCTTAAACATTTAGCAACACACTTGAATACATCTGATGATCTCTTCCCAAGGGCTCAAAGGTCAACCATAAGATGCTTCTAAATGAAAATTAGACTATACACCAAAACACTCCCATCTACCACTAGCACTGTGGATTGTATAATAACATTTCAAAAGTAAAATAAAGTTATTTTTTATTTCTGAAATAAACTATCCACCAATTATATGTGGTAATTCATCTATTATTCTACTGAGAAGCCTCCAGAATATTCTTACTGTGGTTCTTGATAAACCTCACTAAATACTTATTCAGTGTGAGTGTGATGGAAGACACAATAACTTGAGGAATATCTCAAGTTGTGATCTGTTTGAGTAATGACTTATTTTTATTGCAGAGAGCAATAAATAGAGTTTCTTATGCAGAGTAGACAATCACTAAAGTTAAGCAAAGTTTGCTAGCATTGCTCATAATTGAGCACTAGCTAAATGTTCAATGATAAGTAAAATAAATTGTGATTCCCATGCAGTAAGATATGATGTCAGCAAAACAGTATAAAGCAGTGACTAAGCAAGCTAGAGTCCAGAATGATGATGTTTGAGTTAAAGCCAGCCTCTGTTCTTATTAATACTATAACCTTAGACAAGTTATTTATACTCTCCAAACTTCAGTTACCTCATTTATAAATGGAACAATAAATGATAAGTAATTCATATATGCTACCATACAGTATCATTATAATTATTAAACATATGAAATAATATTGCATTCAATTTTCTCTTTCATTAATGTGATAAAAATGTCTTGAATGATAACTTGTGAGGCATCATAATGATGTTCTCAGTTTAGCACAGATAATCTAAAAAGCCAAATAGCTTTAGTTCATATCCTGGTTCCACATGCACTAGCTGTGTGACCCTGGTCAAATTATTTAATCTTTCTATGTTTAACTTTCTTCATCCAAAGTGGGCAGAATACTATTATCCACCTCATTGGGTTATTAGTGAATTGAGTTACAATAATATATTGAGTTGTATGAGTTAGGGGATTACATTAGTTAATAGTTGTTTACAAATTATAAAACTCATAAAATGGTTACTGAGTAATGAAAAGAACTACATGGCCTTGACCGGTTGGCTCAGTGGTAGAGCATCGCTCAGCATGTAGATGTCTCTGGTTCAGCTTCTGGTCAGAGCACAGAGAAGTGCCCATCTTCTTCTCCACCCTTCCCTCTCTCACTCTCACTTTTCTCTCTATCTCTCTTCCCCTCCTGCAGCCATGGCTCAATTGGAGCAAGTTGGCCCCAGGCACTGAGGATGGCTCCAAAGCCTTTCACCTCAGGCACTAAGAAAAGCTCAGTTGCTGAGCAATGGAGCAATGCCCCAGATAGGCAGAGCATTGCTCCCTAGTGGGCTTGCTGGGTTGGGGTGCATGCAGGAGTCTGTTTCTGCCTCTCCTCCTCCCACTGAATTAAAATATAATAATAAAGAAAGAAAAGAGCTACAAAAGTGTATATTAAAATAAGTATACTCCAGGCATCGTATTAGGATGTAGCAACAAGCAAAACAGAGAAAATATTAAAATGGATAAAGAAAAGCCAGGCCTTTTACCTGGAATGGAAGAAAAAGAGACAAGCCCCTCCCTCTACCACTCCACAAAAAAAAAAAAGAAAGAAAGAAAGAAAGAAAGAAAATGCATATATAATTAATTTTTGAGTTATTTCTGCTGAAATCAAACTGCATCCATAGAATTTATTTTTTAAATAATAATTTAAATATTTAAGGTGACCCATTTTTAAGATAACTTAATAAAATATTTTCAGGAAAAAAAATGAAGTCCACTAAATGTCATGTGACAATAATGTGCTTTTATATCTGTTGCATATTCAATTTTTAAATTTTACAGTTTCATGGTTCTCTACAAAGTGATAACTCAGGGAAATGATCAAAGAAAGAATGTTCAATTACTCCTTATTATGAAATAAAACTTTTTAAAGTCAAAGTCTGAAAAAATAAATTATTTTTTATAAATGCATGATGCCAATTACTTATTACGCCACATTTCTACTTTCATATTTCTCCTTCTTGTGAGATATAAAAAATCTTGATAGATATATTAAGATTTTTGTTTATTTATTAGAAAATTAGCACCACTAGATTTTTTTTTTGCAAACAAATCCTTAGGTTCCTTTACACTATAAATACAGAGCAACAGCCAAGGTAACATGAAGAAGGCTAGATTAAGTCCTCACTATTTTTACAATCTTTCCTTGTCTATGCTCCATTAGCACCTTGAGAAGCGTTTTGTCTCCTCACCAGATCAGACTGATAACTTCATAACCCAATGTCAGTCAACTCTGTTATGTCACTATACCAATCAAATTTCCCTATTAAAAACAAGAGCAACGATAATAAAGGCCTATTTTCTATATTAATTTAAACTTCCAATAGAGCACTAAGTTTATAGCAAAAGTAGCACTTTTCCTTTGAAAGGGAATTGACATTAAGCAATGATTTGAGATATAAGAAGCAGAGCTTCAGTTCTCATTTCACAATGATAGGACATTATGCAGTCCACACGCTCATAAAATTTCCCAACTAGCTAAACTATTTATTCATGCTATAAATCACAATTCCTGAGCCTACTTTAGCAGGCATCGAAGGTTCATTTTGTAGCACACATAATCAGAAGCACTGGCATTCTTATAGGGAAGACATTGTGTTCTCTGCAAATATTTTCACATGGTTTATATGAGTAATGTATATATAAAATTCTACTTTAGTCTTACAGTTGTGAAGACTTTTAAAAATATTACTAAACTATTAGAAATTTCCCTAAGCAAATACACAAAATCTGTTTAAAGTCACTGATGTTTCTGTAAAAATACAACTACTACCACTAGTAGAGTTCCAAAAGACACTGCTCTATGGACATAATCTTTTATAAACCTCAGAGAAATTCCATAAAGACTGTTATTCCTGTAAAATAAATGAGGGAATTAAGCTCCTCAGGGTAATTTACCAAAAGTAATAGTAGGAAATGGTAAATTAGGGAATTGAACACAAGATCGTCTAACTTCCACATCCATACTGCTCATCATTAATGTATGCTGCTTTCCTCAACTGATACAGGTGTGGAAAGAGATGTCAAAGGTATAAAAAACCTAAAGCTGGTTCTCTCTCCTCAAAGAATTTAAAATAAAATAATATATATACATATATATATATAATGTAATATATAAAATATATATATAATTTACACACATGGAAAAATAGTAATTATAACTATAACAAATGCTAAATTTTGCAGTAGCAAATTATACATGCATCCATACTTTTGGTCTAAGCCTAAAAAATATAGATAAAGAAGAAAAGATACAGAGAATTTGTCTCTAGAGAAATCATCTGGAAAACTTTGTAGTACACACACACACACACACACACACACACACACACATGAGAAGGTAGTGGCTTAACCTAAATAAATGGATAATAATGAATAAGAATGACTATCATAGGGGGGTCATTTTATGAACGGTCATAAAAGTCAAACTGAATTGTTTACATTTGACCTGAAAGGCCATGAAAAGCTATTCTAGTTTCTATTCTGGGTGATTCTCTTAAACTAGGTTGTTAGGAAGATTAGTTTAGTAATGATAAGGAGAATTAATTCAATAGAAGAGAAAGTAAAAGATTTCTACTGAGTAGAAACCAGTTACCATGCCGCATGTGTGATGATAAAAAGCTTTCCACTAGATTGTAGCTGTTAAATGAAAAAGAGCCATCAAATCCTAAAGATATTTAGAAGCAAGTAATGAAAAGGATTAGACAACTTGAAAATAAGGAAGAAGGAAACAAAAATAAAAATATTTCTTGCTTGAGAAATAATGAAATAAAATAACGAGATTGACAAAATCAGAAAGGTTAGCAAACAGAGATGAGTATTAAAATAGATCAGTATACTTAAAATAAATTAATAAATGCACATAACTAAATTAGTCTATAACTTGAGTGTTAGCCCTTACTTATGATCTCAGCAATGTAAATAATAGATGCTATATAACCTTCCTCAGTATTTAAATGATGTTTATATTGTTTAAAATCTTTCAATTTGTATGTGGAACATCCAAATGTAGGCGAGTCTCAAATATAAGAGGCTGGTAAAGAAATATAGGCTGTAAAATAATGATTTATGAAACATTAATTTCTGGTGAATGATTAAATCCATTTTAGTTTATGAGCTCTTGAAAAGTGCCCACCCAGGGAGATGAGCTAATGGCCAAGTCCTTTTAACTTATGTCTAAAAATGGAAGTTATCAGTGGGTACAACCATCTCCTTCAGTGACTTTAGTTTACCATATTCATTTATGAAAGTTTATAATTATTTATAATTAGATTTTGAAAAATGAAATATATTTTGAAAAGAAAAATGCATACCTAAAAATAATAATGAGCACATATAGAATGTGCAAAGCAGAGAGGAAAACTGAAAAATGAAAGAACTCTAGGTAAGATAAAAATGTTAAAGTAAAGGTTTTTGTTATTCTAGGAAGTAAGACTAAAGTATGATATATACACTCCTATGTTCAATGCAGTTTATTTACAAAAGCCAAGATTTGGAAGCAGCCCATGTTCATCAGTAGATGAATAGATAAAAAACCTATGGAATACTATTCATTGTAAAAAAGAGGAAATACTACCCTTTGTGACAGCACGGATGGTCCTGGAGAGCATTATCCTAAGTGAAATAAACCAGTCAAAGAAAGACAAGTACCATATGATTTCACTTATATGTGAAATCTAATGAACAAAATGAACTAACAAGCAAAAAGGAGACAGACTCATAGGTAGAGAGAGGGCTGACAGTTGTTGGGGTGAGGAAGCATGGATGGGTGAGATTAGAGACATTTAGCCAAAAAAAGAAAAATTTATGGGCATGGACAACAATGTGGTGATTGGTATGGGTTGCAGGGTAAGGAGGAGGCAGAGGAGAGTATCAGAGGAGAGACTTGAATTGGGGTGGTGAACACACAATACAGGATACAGATGATGTGCTGTGGAATAGTGCAACTGAACCCTGTATAATTTTGTTAAACACTTTCAGCCCAATAAATTCAATTAAAAAGGGAAAAAAGATAGCACTGTATAAGTAAAGAAGAAAATTAGAATGGAACACAATGACTTAGTGCTCAGAATGCTGTATGCTTAACTGCTAAAATTCTTGCCATACAGATGTTAGAATGAGGGAAAACAGAAATGAAACTTATCAACATGAAATGAGTTCTGCAGGAACCTACTGTCATGAGGCTTTATTAAGTTGAGATCACAGGTATAAACAAGAGGAGATATTTTCTGCTCCATTAAAGAATCGTTCTGTCAAGGGAACTCAGGGTATACATACAAAAAATAAAATTGTATTTGTCATACTCTATTCTATGGAGTACATAGAGGAGATAAATAATTTTGGATTTGGGGCTGATATAATCTCTTCTACAGTTCTACTTGAATTTCTGACTTCTATCCCTGGATATTCCTGATATATCAAAGGGATTTTGGCTTGGTGCTCAATAACCCACAAAAATGTCAATCCAAAATAAAGACATGCTTTCTTTATACTCCCCACACCAAGAAAACATAAGTTTTATTTGTGTTATACAGCTACATTGGTTGACTAATTAGCTCAATTTAAACAGTTGTTCTCTTTACTCCTGTAATTTATTAAGACCGAGTCTCAAGATGAAACCAACATGGTATTGCTATGCTTACCATCACTGAGATGACACACACACAGAGGTTTCTTACAGAAGTCCTTTGCTATATCCATTTATTATACTTAGCAATATCAAGCAGGGATAATAATTAAAAAGCTCCTATTGAGCAACAAGAGACCTTGAACATAGGGGGTGAACACAAAGACAGAGTATTTGGTTACAAGAGTTGCACTTCATCTCTTTAATTATTTTTTTTACAGTCCATTTTTAGTATTTCCATTATTTTTCTTCTACTCCCTTGGTTCTAACAGAAGTAGACATTATACATTTATATATTTCATTAAGAGGAAATAAAAATGGTTGTCTTTAGTTAAGATGTTTCCATTCACAGAGATTACACATTTAAAAAATAAATTGCCTGGATAAATTCAATTATCTAGAGAAGCAAAGAAAATCACATGCAAATGACATTATATGCAGAGGCCATTCTGACAGCTTCATGTTTATTTTTATTGTTTCAGTCAATGTAAGGGAGAAGCTGTCAAAAATGTAACATCTCTTCCTTTTTTAAAAGGCCCAATGTCTCTGATACTGAAAATTGTATGCGCAATAATATCAAGAAAGAAAATCTGTCTACTACTGAAAATAGAAGAAGGTTTAGATTTCTTCCAACTTAATACCAGTGCTCAAGTGGGCAAAAGGATAACATTCAACTTACAAGCAGTCCAGCATCAATCCAACACTAAAGTCTAACTTAAAAACCATTGTTTCCAAAAAAGTAAATTATCCACCTGTTAAATTAGCCTATAACATTACTGTTGGTCCTGTCTTCCAATACCAGCATTTTAAAGACTAGATGCTATACATAACTTTATCTTAAGAGCCTCTTGAACCTTTTATATTCTAATAGGTAGTAATTAAATGTAATATTTTTGACTTGTTCTTTCAATATAACAAAAGTGCTTGGAGAAGATATAAGCTGACTTTGAAATAGGTACTTGCAGAAAATCTCGGAGTTTTTTTTTATATAGAATTTATTTGCTACCTGAGTTCTCTTGAAGCATGAATGTACCAAGTAAATGTGTCATATGTTTATATTATCTTGCCAATTACAGATTCATTCATTCAAATCACTCATTGTAGGCCAAATTCTTATTCAATTTCACAAAGCCACTGATTTTCCTGGAAGTGAATAGCAGCTCTGTGAATGGAAACAGGGAAGTCAATAGCGGGTCTGTGCATAGAAGACCCATGCAGCTAGTGGGAAGGATAAGAATTTAACCACAGACTGTTTAGAGTGTGGTAAGATCTAGGTTAAAATGACCTCCATGATGAAGCTTTCAACACTTTCACTTGAATGACAATTCTGAAAATTGACAACTTGAGTAACTGTGGATTTTTATATGGCCATCTTATCTACCACTCTTAGTACAATGTGCATGAAGATAACTCTGTCATTTAACATAATTGTATTACATTGCTCTTTATTTATCATAATTAACCTCAGCTTTTATTCAGAACCTAAAAGCATATTTTTAGCAAAATAATAAAAGCACTGTTAATTAAACTTACCAAAATGTCAATTACTGTATTGGGGTTTCCAGTATGTCATTACTTTGATCCCTCAAAATAGACCTATGAAGTAGGTATTATTAATGATTTAACATATACAAAAACTGAGTTTAAGCTGTGTATTTCAAGTTAAATAACAAATAATTTGGGTGCTGGTCAGTTGGTTCAGCGGTAAAGCATCGGCCTGGCATGTGGAAGTCCTGGGTTCAATTCCTGGCCAGGACCCACAGGAGAAACACTATCTTCTTCTCCAACCCTCTTCTTTCCCTTCCTGCAGCCATGGCTCGAATGGTCAAGCAAGTTGGCCCTGGGCACTGAGGATGACACCATGGCCTTGCCTCAGGTGCTAAAATAGTTCTGGGGCTTGCCCAGTGGATCCCAGTCAAGGCTCATGTGGGAATCTGTCTTTGCCTCCCTGCCTCTCACTTAATATGAAAATAATAATAAAAATAATTTGAACACATATCTCTCTGATTTCTTCAATTATAATTTTAATCATTACATTATATGGATTACAGCTTCTCATTAAACTAAAAAACACGTAATCATCTAATTTTACTAACCTGAATCTAATTTTCTAGTCACATTTTTATTTTCATATATGTTATCTCTTAATCTTATACAGTGATTTTAATATGCCCATTTGGTTTTATAATATGATTTAAGACAGTGGTTTTCAACCTTTTACACTTGATCTTAGCTAAAAGGCCGAGAAGCAATTGTTTTTCAACCTTTGAACACTTCAGGACCAGTGGAAATAGGAGAATTATTTTGGGGACTGCTAAGGCAGAAATCACCTTGAGCATAAGTGAATCCAACTAAGATCATTGTTCTGTGATCTTCATACCACATCAAGGTGGTTAATTCTTTCACAACCAGCACGAAATTCTCATGACAGGTCCCCAGACCAACAATTGAAAAACACTGCTATAAGACATATTCAATTTTCTATACTATGTTTAATTGGCTACATTTTATATTTCAAACTCCTTGACCTGCATTTCCAAATAAAAATAAGGAGTTTGTCAAACTCTTAATAAGATTTTGAACACTGTCCCTCGTCCCCCCACAAACACACAGCATTAAAGCATGAATGCAAAATGTGTTAACCATGTGTCTATTTTTTGAAAAAATATTATACTAAGTCCTAGAGTAAATAGAAATAATCTTCTAATAGACAAATACAACATCTTTCATTACTTTTTAAAAATGTTTGTGACTGAACAGTTCTATTCTTAGATTTCTGATTGCCACTGTCTGCTGTTCACTTTTACCCTGGGCATTGCCTGTTTTGACTTTAAATCCTCTAAAATGTATTCAACAGCCATAATAATTTTCTCCTTCTCTCTCTCTGAGGGATATGATCTTGACATTATGCATTAAATATCTTTCAGTTGCTTCCACCCAGCTTTCAGGAAAACTTAGAACTCCTTTGGATGATACATAAACATATTTGTCATCACTCTCCACTCCACTTAGTGATACAACCACAACAGCGCCTTGCTCTCCCCAGGCCATGCACTCCTTATATCTCACTTCCCTGCCTCTTTCAAGACAACTTCAAACAGTGAAACATGGTTCAGTGCTACTTCCTTGGGGAGTTATAAATTCTCAGTGAATATGTGTGGAATAAATGACTCTTAAACTCACTTTCAAAACTTGCCTCTATGCAAGTAGTCCTCACATTTCTATCTCTTGGCAGGGAAGTTTCAATCATATTTTGCCATTAATCTGTTTTCCACCTAAATATCTAAGTATCTTAAACCTAACACATATAAATGCAGACTCAGAATTCTGTCACCTAAATCAGCTGTGCACTCGGCTCACTTCTGTTTTCCTCCTTAGGGTGGCATCAATATTACCCCTGTCAAACAGTGAAGCAGATATCACTACTTTTGATCTTAAACAAGTCTCTTAACCTCCACAAACTTTAATTTTCCTATCTCAAAATGAGAGATGCGGATTAAAAGCCATCTAACATATAATGCCAGGTTGAAATTCCATAGGCCTATGAGTGGTAAATATAAGAAAACACAACAGGTCTTACCTTGAGTCTTTAATCATTCTAAAACTATTTTTATTCTATCTTTCTTTAAATAGTCCACAGACAACAGTGTGGTGATTGTCTTAAGGACTGTGTGGGGGGAGCATGCAAGAGTAGGTATGGTGGGATAAATGGGATTAAGGGAGACTTGGCTTTGGGTTTTGAACAGAGTACAGTGTACAGAGATGCGCTGTGGAATTGTGTATCTGAAACCTGTATATTTTTCTTAATCAGTTTCACCCCAATATATTCAATAAAAAGGAAAAATATATAGATTTACAATAAAATAAGTTATGAATATGTATTATTTGCCAAGATGATAATAGACTAAATGGCCTAATTCTAACCCTGTAGAAAGGAATAAGTTTTTGCTTAGGCACTTTGCCACCAACAAATGGACAGAGATATTTCTTACTCTGAAAAGCAGATCTGTCAATTAAGTTCTAGCAGGGTGTAAATAACAAAGAAGACAGTTTCAAAAATAATTCTATATAAAAATATATACTTAGTTCAAAATTTGACATATTGCTAAAATATGTATATGTATGTATGTATGTATGTATTTAGGTGTATATATGCATATATATTAAATAAAACCACCAACCAGATAGTTTTAACTTCAATCGAAAAGAAAATGTCATTTTGAAAAAAATATAAAGAAATGACAAAAATTGAGGTATATAACCTTAATTTCTTTCCTTCTTACTTTCTTTTTCCTTGATTTTTCAACCAATGTGTTAAAACTGCAACTTCTTTTAATATGAGCTGGCTTATCCCAGATTTCATATTTTGCCTTTTCTGCTTGCAGGGAACTATTTTATTTCACGACTCGACTCACTATTTCTAGGAACAAGCCAAGATTTCTGTTTATCTCTCCAAAATGCTTAATTATTCCTCTGATTTTGCCACATTCTGACTGGCCTGGCTGAATAAATAATGTCAAGATTGGCAGGAAATAAATAAGTATTTCTAAGCAAATAACTTTTTTTTTTTTAAATTTTGACCCAAAGCAAATATGGGAAGCTCTGGTCATTTCTCATTCTCTTAACAAGCATACTCACTTTTGTTTGTGGCAGTCTCTATATAATCCAGTCCTGGGTTACATGTAGCAGGATTTTTTTTTTCATAATACATAATGAACAAAAAATATGGCTTTGTTTTGTTTTGTTTTTTTTTCCACAGAACTTAGTTGATCTTTCATGTGTTTCTCTAAACTACAAGAAAAGCCAATCACCAGCCAAAATATTTGTAGGCTTTTCTTAAATAAGACAGCTATCTCCCCTCATTCTCAGCCCTCACTGGACTAAACCCGGATTTAATGTGGCTTAGGTCAAGTCTGGAAACAAACCAAGATTAGACTTATATCTCCTTTTTTTCTTAAAATCCATACTGAGAATTTAAATTGCACTCTATATTAATATTTAGTTCATGACATAAAATTTTCATAAAGCCATTTGTGCATCAACAAACTTTCAGTTTCCCAACAATTGCAGATTATATAAACTTCAATTTTTTTCATAGCATTCAAAGCCCCTCCCAATTGGGCCTTAATCTATCTTTTCAACTTTTTCCCATAAAAAAAACATCTTTTGAGTCAGGTCCATTCTTCCTGACTGTGTGACTTTATTTTATTCTCTCCACTTTGGAATCCATATCAGAAAATGAGGATAATAACACTTTCTTTGTAGAAAATTGAAAAGGTTATATAACATAATAAATATAAATGCTTAGCATAATTTGTAGTCCATCTTATATTTACCTTCTTTTTTTTTTCTTTTTTTTTGTGACACAGAGAGAGAGAGTCAGAAAGATGGACAAATAGGGACAGACAGACAGGAAGGGAGAGAGGAGAGAAGCATCAGTTCTTCATCGCGGCTCCTTAGTTGTTCATTAATTGCTTTCTCATATGTGCCTTGACTTGGGGGGGGGGGCTACAGCACAGTGAGTGACCCTTTGCTCAAGTCAGAAATGTTGGGCTCAAGCCAGCAACCATGGGGTTATGTCTACGAGCCCGTGCTCAAGCTGGTGAGCCCGCATTCAAGCTGGTACCTCTGGGTTTTGAACCTGGATCCTCTGCATCCCAGTCCGAAACTCTATCCACTGCACCACTGCCTGGTCTGGCTGTGTTCACTTTTTGATAAATAATATTCCCTTTCTACTAGACTTCTTGAAAGCACAGGCTAATCAATTAAACTAAGCTGCCTGGGTTTCTACAGACATGCTGAAAAATTCTCTGTTAAGACACACAGTAGTGCAGGTGGTCTACTACTAACTCTCACAACTACAATGAGATGATCTATCTGCTCTCTATCATGACCTCTTTCTTTGAGTCTACTTTGAATATCTCCTTGCCCTCATTTTCTCTCCACCTGACTTACTTTTTGAAATCTTACCTATCCTCAAGATGACTCAGCTTAATTATCTTAGTTTTAACAAAGCTTTCCTTAAAATTAATCCTTATATAATACTCTCTCAATGCAAGCCCTCCAAGTACCACCCTAGTGTTCTTTCGAAGTTTATCTCATTCACTGTTGCTTTATTGTAACCTGTCCACATCCATTAGATGTGTGCCATGGTGCTCTAGAGATGACTCATCCTCAAACACCAGTCAACAAGATAAGAAGCTACCCCAGAATATAGAAATCAATTATACCACTAATCACCCTATTAACTCAGCTGATGTTGTTTTGATAACAAGACCTCTGGATGAAGGAAGTGGCACAGACTACATTTTGAGGATCATACTTGAAAACCATTTGTTCAGCAATATCCTTTCTTATTTCATCAGAAAGTGTTTTCCCCCCATATACTTACAAAACATATCATACATCTCTTCATCTGTAATATCCATTGCAACATAATCAAAGCTTTAATTAAGATTTATGTGAGTATCCATTCTCCTGACCAGATTGTGAGTTTCTAAATGATGAAAATGTGCATTTCCATGTTTGCATCCTATATATTTTATACAATAAGATATTTGATAAATATTTCTTTAATTGAATTGACTTCTCTCCCTTGTCATTATACTGAAGAATGAGGCATTAAAGATTTAGGTTAAACATGACAGTCTCCTTTGGAACCATTTTCTCTAATCATACTAGTACTCATAATGCACCTAGGTTTTCTAAAATATTAGAAGAAGACTGATATAACGGCTAAATATAGAGGTGCTTAAAATGAGATAAAGCATGAGAAAGAGAAGCAATTAAAAATAAAATGAAGAAGAGTATATAGAAGTCTATGCTATAAGTAAAAGGAAAGTTGAAAATTTTCTTATAGACTTAACAGAGTATTAAGAAACCATCTGCTGTTCAACTAGAATATCATGGAGATGGGGGGGTATGGTAGAAGTTTAAGTACAATGAGGATTATACCTGATTTCCAAACATTTTTCCTATACCAAAGGTTCTAATTTTCTTTTATTTCCATTATAAATTTAGAGGTCCTTCAAGGCTTAACACATTTCCCTAACAAATATAAACTTCAAATCTACTCAGGCCTCTCCAAACAGGAAAGCATGTAACATAGCAAATTATAAAGATTAATTAAAATAAAAAAGATAATTTTGCATACAGGTGTGGCAAACAGTGTTCATATAAAAAAGAATACAATACTTAATAAATAATAATACAAAAATAAACTCAGTGTTTCACATATTCACAACCATAAATCCACTTTTGTCTAACCCTGTATATATGTGTATGAACATATATATGGTTATACATATACAGTGTGTCTGTAAAGTCATGGTGCATTTTTGACTGGTCACAGGAAAGCAACAAAAGATGATAGAAATGTGAAATCTGCACCAAATAAAAGGAAAACTCTCCCAGTTTCATATCTATTCAGTGCAGTTCGATGTGGGCTCACGCACAGATTTTTTAGGGCTCCTTAGGTAGCTATCCCATATAGCGTCTACAGACTTGTCACTGACTGATGGCCTACCAGAACGGGGTTTCTCCACTAAACTGCCAGTTTCCTTCAACTGCTTATCCCACCGGGTAATGTTATTCCTATGTGGTGGCGCTTCGTTATAAATGTGCCGATATTCACGTTGCACTTTGGTCACAGATTCGAATTTTGCGAGCCACAGAACACACTGAACTTTCCTCTGTACCGTCCACATTTCGACTGGCATGGCCGTGGGCTGCTCTGCTGTATACACGGTGTTATGTCATCATCTGTGCATGCACACATGCTGCCACATCATCTTACAGAAACTGGGAGAGTTTTCCTTTTATTTGGTGCAGATTTCACATTTCTATCATCTTTTGTTGCTTTCCTGTGACCGGTCAAAAGCGCACCATGACTTTACGGACACACTGTATATAACATTACATAAAGCTTTCAAAATTTAACATTTCAAACTACACAGTCTATACCAGAAAACTGATGTTGGTGTACTTGCAAAGTACCACAGCTGAGCCTATTTTTAGCTAACCTATATGGACTAAGGTTCTTATCATAAGCCCACAATAACTATACAACCTACTTTTTCCCTTTAGTTTTGTAGACCAGGTGCTTGGACATAAAAACAGGAGTTGGTGCTAACATTTATTCTAAGTTAGATTTGTACCATTCCCAGTGGTTTTACTTTATTCTTATTTCTTAGCTATGGCTTTTGGTTGTACTGATCTTCCAAATTTTTCACTATTGCTACTTATGTAAGATTTACTATGATGTATTTTTTTTTCCAGTAAAGGTACATAAATGAAGCACTTCACTCACTACAGAAATCTCTTCATAATTATAGGGATCATATAAAAATCCCTTTACCACCATGGAAATCTGTAGCTATTTGAATGTAACAAAAATACTTAACTATTCAAAATTAACTAAAAGAACTACTGTTTTTTTTCTAAATTATAAAATAAAAATGTGATAGTATATATATTCCTCAAAAATATAATAAACAATATATTTAAAATAAAAATTTAAAGAAACAAAGCTTATTTTTAATTCATATACTAAACTAAAAGCATCTCAATTACAAATATTCAAAAAATTTCTCATCATTATTAGCTTTTTATTGTTTCATTATATTGGAATAAAGTATTATATTCAGAAAGTAAAGAAGAGCTAAAAAGACACAAAACAAAAAAAAGTACTAAGCAACATCTTTGTTTCAATTTTTTATTCACTTTGTTTTGTTTGTCTTATTGTTAACTGTATTTCATAGAATTACCTATTTGTATAACATTGTATGCAATATTTAAATTACATACATATATAACATTGTATGCAATATACAAATTAATTAGCTTGGGTCTAAACTGATAAATAACTTGATCTTTGTGTTGGACGAGACCAGTGTTTTTCAACTGTTCGTCTGGGGACCTGTCACGAGAATTTCATGCTGCTTGTGAAAGAATTAACCACCTTGATGTGGTATGAAGATCACAGAACAATGATCTTAGTTGGATTCACTTATGCTCAGGGTGATTTCTGCCTTAGCAGTCCCCAAAATAATTCTCCTATTTCCACTGGTCCTGAAGTGTTCAAAGGTTGAAAAACAATTGCTTCTCGGCCTTTTGGCTAAGATCAAGTGTAAAAGGTTGAAAACCACTGGACTAGACAGTAGGTGAATATTGAGACTAGTTGGTTAATATCACAATTTAAACTACGAAAGTGACTGAAATAAAAATGACATTCCAATTTCAGACAGAGAATGATTAAACAGAATGCAAATGAATGGGTATGAGGATTGACGATGAGAAAGTAGGAAAGTGGTTGGTGCTCTACATAAAGACGTCTTTGAATATTTTTTTTTCAAAATTGTTTTAGGTGTTTGCCCACCACTAGGATCACATCATAAGATTCCTTGGCCCTAAGCATTTTTGCCTTCATAAACCCCTTTCCTCTATAAATATAAACAGACAAGCAAGCACATTCCTACATACATGCATAAAATAGAATAAAATATTTTAAAATACATTTTATTATTCTTTTGGTATAAAAACAAAGTTATATGAACTATATATTAAGTATTTTTTTCAACCTAAAAGATCACTTTTTCTATTTTGATTTTAAAGAAAAAAATATTCTTAATGACCCCTGAATGTATTGTGGACTCCTAGCATTTTGTCACCTCTGCCTAATGGATAAGATGGCTCAATGACAATAGAGTTTCTTACTATCTTTTCTGTCTCCTGATTATTCTAAGAACATTTGGCAGTATAACATCTTTGAAAAGCTTGATTTAACATAAACATTATCACATTTATTCTCATTGAATCTTTTGTACATGTTATATTTATCTACCTCTGTACCTTTAACTTGCTGACTAATGATTTCATGAGATTTCATTATGAATAGTCAAAAATATAGCACAAACACACATACAACCAGATGACTTGCCTTCTTCCAGAAGTTTGCAATTTGTTATTAAATAATACCTGAAAAGTTACTATCTTTTTTGGTTTGGTATGTGAAAAGCCATCCAAAAAATTCAAACCTGTATATTTGTTGTGGGTAGACACTGGCAGAACTATAAAAATCTTGTTAATTAATTTAAAATATATTTCATCATGATTTTCTCAGACTATGCGATCACAGATACCCAATATACACTTGTATGGTATTACTAGTTAACTATACTATTTAGTGACTATTTCCCATACAGCATGAGAGTTCTGTAACAAAGTTATTAATATATCTTTGATTTTATAACAATTGGGAAGATGGCTGTCTGCAAAAGAACACTGAAGGCAGTATAGAACTGCAAGAAAGGGAGGCACAACATCAGCCAGACAAGTTAACCAGAGGAACCCTGGAAATCAAAGAGTTGATGACTATTCCTGATATATGTTGTCTTCATATTCAGTGACCAACTGAAGCCAAACTTGTGGGATAAATGTTTTCACCAAATACATAGACAATCAAAATGATATTTGCTCTCAAATTCTCTAAACATATAAAATATTAGCAAAGTTTAGTCTAATACTTTACATGACAGTTTTAACCAAAGAAAAGGAACCATTTCTAAAGTGACATTATTTTTAGCTAATAGGAACTATGTTTCGTTGTAACTCAAGCTTAATATTTGCATTTTTCATTAAATCAATATCTCTGAGCATTTGATTCCAGGGCCAAGAATTAACCGCAATGTCATTGCTGACACCAAAAATAAACCACTTGTTTACATGTTAATGAACTTTATTATGAACGACCAGTTTATATGTCTGCCAGTTAAGGAAATCATTCTGATGCACAACTCAATTGTAAATCTTTGTGTATACTGTAATTCCTATACAATACCTGCTTTTGAATCAAACAATCTCATATCTGATTTATATTAGATCATTGTGTTTTCTTTGGTACAAAGGATATATAGGAGCCTACTTGTAAAGTATTACTACCATTGTGGAAGGATTGTATGAAGTGCCCGTAGATGAAATTTATTTAAAATATTCAGAAAGAAAGTTTGAAAAGCTACCTGTGGTTAATTGGTCAATGTACTACCAATACTTAACTAAACAAAGAACTTTCTGATAATTTGATTATCTAAGATTTTCACTAGATAGACTTCACTATTAAGTTAGGGGCTCTTTGGTAAAAGTATAGTTAACTGTGAGACTAGAAAAATCATTAAAGAATAGGTTCTTTAATGATGGTATTCATGAAACTACATTCTGCTGTATATAAATCAAGGAATGAGAAATAAGCAAAAGAAAATCTATAAAGTCAAATTATATCAGAAAGAAAAGGAGAAAATGAGGAAAATTTTTCTCTGGCCTAGAAACCTAAAGAGTCATTTTCAGTAAGATTCAATATTATATCTCCTCATCTGAATTTTTAAGTGAATAGTTTCATAAAAACAACATTTTAAATATTTTTGAGAGAGTAATATTTGTTGCTGTTTAATAAATTGACACTATAGCTCTTTGAAGAGAAAATCAATTTCAATGCCATATTCTGTCCTTGGGTAATCACTGCTGGTGGTGAACTCCCCCTTTATCCCCACCTTTCCCACTACCACCTTCCCCCACTGCCCTTTCCCTCTGGCTATCACCACACTGTTGTCTGCGTCTGTGTGTTATGTAAATATGTTTGACCTCTTCACCTTTTTTCACCTACCCCGCCAATCCCAACCCCTCTTCCGGCTGTCAGTCTGTTCTATGTATCTATGTTTTTGTTTCTATTTTGTTAAATTATTTTGATTATTATTAGATTCCACATTAAAGTGAGATCATATTGTAATTGTATTTCTCTGACTGGCTTGTTATACTCAGCATAATATTTTTCAGGTTTATCCATGCTGTCACTAACGGCAAGATTTCCTTCTCTTTTGCAGCTGAGCAGTATTTCATTGTATAAATGTACCATGGCTTTTTTGTCCACTTATCCGCTGATAGATACCCAGGTTGTTTCCAAATCTTGGCTTGAAAATAGTGCTTCCGTGAACACAAGGGCACATATATTTTTTCAAATTAGTCTTCAGAGTTTCTTTGGATATATTCTCAGAAGTGGGATTGCTGGGTCAAAAGGCAGTTTCATTTTTAACTTTTTGAGGAATCTCCATACTGTTTTCCACAGTGGCTGCACCAGTCTGCATTCCCACCAGCAGTGCAGGAGGGTTCCCTTTTCTCCACATTCTTGCTTGTTGCTTATTTATTGATGAGTGCCATTCTGACATATGTGATGTGATATCTCATTGTGGTTATAATTTGCATTTCTCTGATTATTAGTGTTGTTGAGAACTTTTTAACAAATCTATTAGCTATCAGTATGTACTCTTTGGAGAGGTATTTATTCAGGACCTTTGCCCAATTTTTAATTCGGTTGTTTGTCTTTTTGGTGTTGAGTTGTGTAAGTTATATATGTTGGAAATTAACCCCTTATCAGAGGTATTATTGGCAAATATGTGCTCCTATGCAGTGGGTTGTCTTTTCATTTTGTTGATGGTTTCCTTTGCTGTGCAAAAGCTTTTCAGTTTGATGTAGCCCCGTTTGTTTATTTTTCCTTTGTTTTCCTTACCTGAGGAGACATATTGGCAAAAATATTGCTATAAGAGATATATAAGACTTTACTGCCTAAAGAGACCTGGAATTGCCTCAGCAATCTTGAGGAAGAAGAACAAAGTTCGAGGTGTCACAAAACCTGATATCAAACTGTATTACAAACCCACTGTAATCAAAACAGCCTGATACTGGCATATAAGAACAGGCATACAGATCAATGGAACAAACATAGAGCCCAGAAATAAACCCATATCTTTATAGTCAATTAATATTTGACAAGGAGGAAAAAAACACACAACAGAGTAAAGACAATCTCTGTAATAAAAGGTGTTGGGAAAATTGAACAGTTACATGCAAATTATAAAACTAGACCACCAACTTATACCATACACAAGAATAAACTTAAAATGGTTAAAAGGCTTAAAAATAAATTGCAAACTGATTTAAAAACAACAAAAACTATTGTCTTTTAAAGTGCCCTAAAATGAAAGGGAATGTGATGAGGACATTTGGAATAAGCCTAACAGGTTTCATCATTACCTCAAAGCCTATCATATAGAGGAGAAAGTTGACATATTACAGTTGCAATATAGAAGAGAAATGAACCAGAAGCTGGAGTTATAGAAAGGGAGGTAGAATGAAATGATCCCAAAATGTCCAGATTCCAAAGTGAACTTGAAGAGGCACAAGGAGAGTCCAAGGACTCTGTTGAATAGAAATATACTCTCAGGGAATCAATCTGAAACTGAACCTGTGGAAAAGAATTTGTTCTAATAATTATAAAAGTATGCATTGAAAAAGGCTTATTATATATACATACATATATATATATATATATATATATATATAATATACATAGATATAAAACAAACTCCCTGAAATCCTGCATCAATATTATTTTTCAACTCAAACCATTGAATCCTAAAAGAAAAAAGAATAATGCAATAGAAATTGGTGAATACCTGCTTGTTTATAGCTTTAAAAACCTCAGGCTTTATGTGCTTTGAACACTTTCTAGAAACAGGGAGGAGTTTAAGAGTAAGGCATCAATCTCCATTCTATTTCATGGTCCCAGTGTAAGGCTATGATTTTAGTAGCTTGGCACATTTCAAGTTGAAAATGTGAAGCTTATTTAATATTAGATTTGTAAAAAATCATTAAGAGAGAGTTTCACTTGTCTGTGAAAGTGAGAACTTCAAAATAAAGCAGAAAATTTCTGTTCAATTATCATGAATTACAATATTTTGACTTAAAACAGTAACACATATAAAGATACATTATATCTTTTATACTTTGTTTCTGTCAGTACATCCTATTTCTAATTTTTTCCCTTTCTATATGTTAATATATTAAAGTAATGTTTTCCTTATATAGTTTATTTAATGAATAAATATTCATGCCATTTTATATCTCTATGACAACATGAAAGGACTCTATTTCTGGCATTTGATTCAACTTCATCTAATAGTAATAATGCTACCTCTGATTTCTGTCTATGGATATCTAATATATGTTTACCCTTCCCTCTATTTTTAACATTTCTATGTTATTTTGTTTTGAAATTTTTAAGATGTATAAAACTATATTTAAACAAATTCAGAAAACATTAATATTTTAAAGAGCAAAGTTTATCCATTTATATTAACAGTGATAACTGCCAACTATTTTTACTTTCCTTTTACAGGCTTTCGTTTCTATTCTGTTATATGTTTTCCATCTTTATCTTAGTTTTTCTGATTTTTATGGAAAATACTATATCACATTGACTTTCTAAATATTAAAAATCTCAAAAAAAAATCACTAATCAACTTAGTGTAGGAGTCCAGTGCCAGGATAAAGCTCTGTGCCATTCCATGTGGTGGTTATGGCTGCTTGCCCTTCAGACTCTCCCCCACCCGGGACTGGCTCTGAGTTAAGAGGTAATAGTAAATTTTGCCAGCGTCTTATCTTGTTACTTTCTAGTAAGTTGCTGTTTTGGAAGACATAATGTTGCACTGTACCTGTCTTTCACGACTTCCTATGTCAAATTCCTAATTTATCTAAAAGAAGTCTTTCAAAGTTTTTTTTTTATTATTTATTTTTTTATTTTTATTATTATTATTATTATTTTTTGTATTTCTCTGAAGCTGGAAACGGGGAGAGACAGTCAGACAGACTCCCGCATGCGCCCGACCGGGATCCACCCGGCACGCCCACTAGGGGGCGATGCTCTGCCCCTCCGGGGCTTCGCTCTGCCTCGACGAGAGCCACTCTAGCGCCTGGGGCAGAGGCCAAGGAGCCATCCCCAGCGCCCGGACCATCTTTGCTCCAATGGAGCCTTGGCTGCGGGAGGGGAAGAGAGAGACAGAGAGGAAGGAGAGGGGGAGGGGTGGAGAAGCAGATGGGTGCTTCTCCTGTGTGCCCTGGCCGGGAATTGAACCTGGGACTTCTGCACGCCAGGCCGACGCTCTACCACTGAGCCAACCGGCCAGGGCCGTCTTTCAAAGTTTTAATATAGGAGTGTATAGAGTAGTCAAACATATTTAATAAGATGAACAGAAAGTAAAGGATAGGCAAAATATTAATATTTTTAATAACACCATATAAACCTACCTCTAAGTCCTGAACTTAATTAAATAAAAGAATTACTTCTCAAGGCTAGAAATAGTTCAACATAGGTGAGAGTAGCTACTCGGTGATTTTCTATTTTAACCATGAGTTGCTAATTTAGCTAAACTAGTGAAAAATACTAGAGAAGAAAAAGAGGGGAAGAAGGAGGATAACAATAGGTACTGTAATATTAGCTCCCAGATAACATATAGCATACAAAGACAACTTGGTGAAAATTTTTTCTTTGAAGAAAATTACCATCTTTACGACAATATTGAACATAATCAAATTGCTTTAACACTAATATTCCTGTATTAGTCTAACAGTATTGTATCAGAAAATCCCAGCAGGGTTTTAATCAGGTCACTCCCAAATTAACACATTTTCTTTTTCATAGTTCTGGCAACATGCTGACTTGTGAAAAGAGGGGAGAAGGGAGAGTGGGCAGAAGAAAACAACTTATCAGGAAAAAAAAATATATTGCTCTTGTTCCACATCCCTTGCTAGCTAAATGGTGTTTTTGTGCCTGTAGGGTCTGTATTCTGAACCCAAGATACTGGGAATCGAACCCCATCTTTATATTAGAATTATAGGCAGGCTCTTGAGCTCTTTTTGCCCAAAAAGTGGACCCAGGGAAAGGATGCTCAGAGGAAAAGTTTTAAGTGATCAGGGGCCTTAAGTAGAGAACAAGACTGACTCCAGCATGGTGGCTCTGTAAAAACATCCCAAGGCTGGCTTAGTAAATACATTTCTTGACTACAAATTAAGTGGGATCATGACTAGGTCTGTAAGTCAGAATCTTAATTGCTAGATATGTAGCCCTGGTATGAGGCTATATGCAGTAATACCCCAAGACAGGCTTAAATTCTAGAGAAGTAATAATCTATTTTGGAGGCTCAGGCCTCTTAGAGAATATAATGAAAGCTATGGGTACTCTAAAAACATCTGTAAATAAATATGTATCTCAGAACTTCAGGAGGTTCACGGATTCCAGAAAGCTCTCCCTACAACACTTAAAGTGATTTAACAACCAGGTTGAAAACACTTGCCCCGCAGGTTTGTGAAGAAGCAGGATAGGGGCTATATCTGAGGGATGGAGCACCTTCAGCTCCACCAGGGAGCACTAAGAAACAGTCACTCGCAGGAAGGACTCTCGGAAGTTTGCCACTTCCTTTGATTCAAATTCCAGTAATGTGCACTAAGCACAGAAATCTATACATTGGATTTTGATTGCTTTATGAACATGTTAAGATAGGGGAAAGAGTATATTTCCTATATGTTTTAATAAAGCAGAACTTCAAAAAAACCCTGAAGGGAACAGGTAAGGCTGTCAGAAGGGTGAAACAAATTTATCTTATGACCTTCTCTTTCTCCCTCACTTTTAAATAAAGAAATACAAAGAATCGGAGGGATGAAGCTGTGCCTGGTAAACTCTGGAGGATGAGATGACTTGGGGACTTCTATCTAAGGCGTAATACCATTGCTAGTTTTCTTGGGCTATCCCTCTACCCAACTAAACGGGAAGCCAGTGTCTGAGCTTTATTTCCCCTTTCTTTACCACAAATCAATTCTGTGGAAAGCACAGAAATAAACTTTTACATAATTTAATAGGCTACCTGTAGAATAACATGGAATTAAAATAACAGTAAATATATTTGAAATTCCAATGTATCAATGTACAAAGTTGTCATGCCATGTTTAGAACACTGGCTAAATAAATCTTACTATTCTACTTGAAGTGTGACCTTTTTATCTAATTGCATCTATCTGTTGTCACCTTAATATAAAAAATCATTTTTTTCTATAGTAATTATAAAGATGGCTACAGTCTAACCCTCAAATGCTTTGAGGGTATAAAGAGGGAGAGAGAGAAAAAGAAAAAGACCGAGAGAAACTTCCATACGATCTCTCTCTACCAGGCAGCAATTTCCTCAGATGAAGAAGTCACCACTGTTTAACAATGTGCTGCCATGTTAATTTAGTATGACAAAATAAAGCAGTAATCTTGGCTCATGGACGCTGTAAAGTTCCTGCTATCCAGGAACATGCTCAAGTCGATTTGCACTGTATATCACTTTATACAATTGTCATGACAAAGCCCCCTGAGTTCCCACATGTAAATTTTTCCATCCTTTACTTCCTGTAGCCCCCCCCTTTTTTCTCTTTCATTCTCTCCCAATATCTTTCTCCCCACTTCATATCCAGGTAGAAGACACCCACTCACCACTAATCTCTGAAAACTTAATGCGCTGCACATGACAAGAAACACACAATACACATCCCTCATGCAACCACTCTGTCAAGTCCCCCTATTTAAGAGAAGATGTTCAGGGACTTAGATAATCCATTGATCCCACTTGCATCGGCTTTTATATTTCAATCTGTCGTGTTAAATTGTCAAGGGGAGAGATTAAACTGATGTTTCATGATTCGAGATTTACTTTCCTAGGAATGATAGTTTTCAAAGCTTGTCTTACTAAGTTCTTCTTAAAGATTATCCCTAAGAAAGCTGATGTATTTTTACTGGTAGAAATCTAGTAATTAAACGATGAAGTGTTTTAGGTAAGGACATTTTGGAGATATTCAGGGTAATAAACATAAAAATCTAAAACTGAATAAAACTTGGTTTTTTTAAAAAATGTCATCCGTGTGGTTCTTTCTGCATGAAGTAAAACACCATATGTAAAAAAGGGAGAAAACACGCTTCTATCTCTGTAAAACAATAATTATAGAATAACTAAAGAGGACATATGTGAACAGAGAAGAGTTTTTATGATTGGAAATAAAAAGATCCCATGAAGTCCATTAGAAAAGTGACCAAAGTTTTAACCATTGAAACAAAGGCAGAAATATATGTTTAAATTCAAGAATTAATAGATAGTGAAGTATATGTTTTGGTTAGGTGTGATAGTTTTAGATACAACATGTCAGATGTCTGATAGGTCAAGCTATAATATAAATTTATTTGTGTTATGCCTTTTATCACATCCTGTTTTCATCATTTCAAGCTGCCCTTATGAGTAAAGAAAAATGAGAGATTGAAGGGCTAAACAGTAATAAACACAATACGAATAACCAAAGGACTGAATTCTCCACTGTCTCTCGTACATTTCTTAACTGAAACAGGAATTTTAAAATATATTGAAATATAGAAAAACTAAACTAAACAGAAAGTGAATATGCTAATAAAACCATAGTAATAAACAAGAACCTCATTAGCCCTGTTCTAAAAGAAAATCATTATATAGCCTCTAGAATATTTATGCAAGACAACTTAAGCAATGTGTAAATATATTCCATTCCAAAATAGTTTTGCTGTTTCGTTTGTGTCGATGTTCTTTTTCTTTGGTAAACTATTTGCAGAAGTAAAATATGTGAAGTCATAGAATGTTGTGATCTTCTATGAGTGATCTGGAGAGCAACTGGGCTGAGAGAGTTAGAGCTGTGATGGAAAGGGAATTCACATTAACTGAATACAGCAGTCCCTTGTCTTTCACGGGGGTTAGGTTCCAGAGCCCCCCACCCGTCATAGGCAAAAATACATGAAGTAGCAACCTTATATTTATTTTATTATTTATATATATTTTAAAGCTTTATCAACACTCCCTCTACTCGTGTGTGTGTGTGTGTGTGTGTGTGTGTGTGTGTGTGACAGAGACAGAGAGAGGGACAGACAGGAAGAAAGAAAGATGAGAAGCATCAATTCTTTGTTGAGACACCTTAGTTGTTCATTGATTGCTTTCTCATATGTGCCTTGACTGTGGGGCTACAGCAGATTGAGTAACCCCGTAACCCCTTGCTCAAGTCAGCGACCATGGGCTCAAGCTGGTGAGCCTTGCTCAAACCAGAAGAGCCCATGCTCAACCTCGGGGTTTCAAACCTGGGTCCTCCAAGTCCCAGCCCAACGCTCTATCCACTGAGCCACCACCTGGTCAGGTTCCCCCCACTCACTATAAACCTTTCCTGCACTGTTATTAACCTTTCCCACACTCTTATAAACACTTCCTATGCTCTTAAACACTTTCTATACTCTTAAACCTGCATAATTTTAACAACATATAAAATTCTATATGGGTACTCACCAATGTACTCATATACACTACAACTTGAATGATGAAGATGAAGACTTAATATTTTTAATATCTTTTAATTAATATTTCTTATATTTTTTATATTGTTTTCATTTTTAGGCTAGAAAATGCTTATTTTATTTACCACAAAAATAATTAAAATAATAAATATATAAATATACCATACCTATATACCACAACATCCCTCAATATAGTGAAAAATCCACAATACAAAATTAGATATATACAATTTAAAAATCTGCAATACACTAAGACCTTGAAAAGTGAACTGCTATATGGTGAGGGACGACTGTATTCACTACAGGACAAGTACTGTAGGTAATTTTTGCTTTTATTCATTCTATCAACTATATATAAGTTAAATATTATAATTTCAACATGGAGATAAGAAAAGCTGCATTCAGATTGTCTTCGATGAGCATGTGTATTAGAGACATCCATTCATCCATTCAACTATGGTGTGATATTTTCAGTATGTCAACCACAGTACCAGAATCTAGAAATAGAGTGCTGAACAAGACAGACATATTACCCCAAGGGGACCATAGAGAGTTCTCCTTTAAATGAGTTTGCATCTCATGTTCAAGATAAGTCACATCCCAAAATACTGTGATAAGTCACATCCAGAGACTACTGGGCCACTTAATATTGGATGGGAATGTGGGTAACATTCTTCCAAGTTACTAAAAGGAAAAAAACATGACTATTGGGAGCCCAAAAGAAAACCCATAAGGTTTTCTTATGGTAATTAAGAGTAATTAGCCAACAGAGTACAAATTATTCCAGAACTATAGCATCTATTAATTGTTCCTATGTGCCAGGCACAGTTCAAAGACACTTTTGAGAATTCTACTATTCAATCCTCACCTCACCTCTACATTGAGAGGTTCTCATATTAACCCCAATTTCAGAGGAGAAACAAAAGGCACAGAGAATGCCACAAAACACAGACAGCATTACACACTTCACAAAATATGGAATTATGACTGGAACCCATGCAGTTTAAGGGTGGATTTAGACTCTTTACTACTGCATTTGACATCTCATAATCTTATCAAAATGCAGTTCTGACTTGCCTTAGGTAGAGTTTTGTGATGGCTGTGGTGGCTGCTCTCGAACAGCGCTAACAACCTTAAACAAAAATTTAGCTAGCGACAATATTTCTTATAATTGAGTATGTCATAATATTTGACTGAGAAACAGCATCTCAGATAGAATTAGCTCTGTTTTTAATTATTTAAAATATTATTTAAAAACCTTTCAATGAAAAGAGACTGAAATTTCTATTAAATTTCTCATTTCAAAACATTGTTCCTTAGTTTAAAATCTTCTCATCAGTTACTTAAATTTATAAGAATTAAAAACATATGACATCTAAATACAGTGCACTATTTTTCTCTAAGATCACAGAATATAAACATTTCTTTACACATTTGTTTAACCAATAAATAACCTTTACCAAGATCCTGATTTATTCCAGGCACCAGAGTCCTTTATATGTGTTGACTTTAAACATTATTAAGCACCCTGAAAGTTAGATGTTATTGTTCTCGTTCCCATTATACAGATGTCAAAAATAAGGTGCAGACAATTAGAATAATTTGCCAAATGCCGCACAAATATCAAACAACATAACTCAGAATATACTCAGTAATTTTTTCACTAGCAGCTATGTGCTAAACCACTACATTATGCCAACAGTTGTATAGCCAGAACACAAATTAATGCTAATCTTTATGTGAAAGGTTTAGCGAATAATCCTTCGGAATGCCACATATTGCCTACCATCCTGCATAAAACTTCCAGTACACCTTCTGCAATAATTAAATCTCTTGGTCCATTTAAATTCAGCTAAAATGATTTTTTTTTTAAATCAAGTTGTCTCTAAGTTAAGATATGATAATCAAGTAACTATTTCCCACAAGTATTTCTAAAGGATTTTAAAATGATTTATTCTGACAACTATGTATAAAGATGAGTTTCATGTGTGTATGAGTGGAAAGGCAGTGAACACAGTTATAAACTGCTTGGATAGTGAAATCATGAGTCCAAACTCTACCACTTAGCTATAAACAAATCACTTCAACCAAGACTGTTTTCCACTGGTAAATTGAGGATAACCACAGTTGCTGAACTTGCTGCATTGACATCAAAATTAGCTAATAAAGAAACATATAAAACATGAAATCTCACACCTTATTATTAGTAATTATTAAATATCATATTCTAAAGAACACTGTCTGGAATCTCCCATAATTGAATTGCACTTATCCAATAGGCTGTAAGATATATGTACGCAAGACTTTCAAAGGTACAAAAAAAAAAAAAAAGACTTTCAAAGTTGTTTCTTCTGTTTCACGGGTAACCCTGAGGAAATCAGAATTTCAGACACAGAAGACGCATATTACCTGACCCTGGGTCCCTAGTGTGTAAAGCATCCCAGTCCTGCCACAAAGCCTAAAGATGGATTATCTAACAGCCCAGTAATCTCCCCTCTTCAGGATACATATTTATATAGAGGGTAGGGTCCAGTACGGCAGGAGAGGTGATTACCAGGCTTAAGTGTATTATTAACTGTAATGCTGTAAGTTATTATACTTAATTTTTTGTTACCCATTAATATAGTTTTTGACTTTTTAACATGATATATATTTTATAATTATAAATACATGCAAAGCTACTTTAATAGCACCTTTGTAATTATACCCCTTTTTTCATAATCCTACCATGATTTTATATGTTTTATGAACCCTTAGAATATTATTTTCTCATTTAAGGATATCGACCAACAAGATTAACTGCTTTATCTTGAGACCGGCTGGATTTTTAAGAGCTAAGAGGAGACACTGAAGTAAACAAGGCTTCTCTATATAATGATAACATTGTTTGCTCTGCAGCCACAGAAGCTGCCTTGACTAAATAAGACACAAAATCCAGTCACTTGTGCTCGTTTACTCTACCATGTGATATCAGTGTCACAGAGCTGGCCAAGGCTGCTCTCCTTACACTCACACCTCATCTGTTCACATAGATCGTTCCTAAAAATGGTCTCTAGGAAATTTTTTTTTTAATTTGCCTTTGTATTAAGAGGATATGTAGCCAAAGGGACAGACTACAATTATCAACTTAGTTTTATATTTATGTTCATTTCAAATACCAAACAATCCCACCCCATTAACTAGTTGAATACAGAAAAACATAAAATTTACTTTCTAAAAAAGAAATGGTGAAAAATGGCACAAGATGATCAAAACTGATAGCATAATGAAACATTATCATGAATTCAGTTTTAATGCTAGTGCAAATTATAGACATCTCAGGCCTTTGTGGAGTAAGTAAAGAACTTAAATATACTTAATGCTTTCAAATGCACCTAATGTGGCCTACATAGTGTTCTAAGCATTTTGAAATCAGACTGTCATTTCTTAAAGAATTTCTCTTGAAAAGTACTTTCCCCTAATCTCTCTATTAAATTTCTTTTCAATGGAATTTTTTTCTATTTTTTAACTTACCCCGCTCCTAAAAAGTCAGGTATTTGTGTTTGTCTATACTTTTCAAAGAGGAAGCTAGATGAGTCTAATTGCCAAAATAAGTGAGAAAAAGAAATTACAATAAAAATCTAATACTTACATTATGATTTCACTTTAATATCCAAATTAATTGCTAAATAGTTGTGCTTTTTTGAGAGGCTAATATAAAAAGATCCTTTTTTCCTTTGTAGGTTTAATGGATAGTCATATTGAGCTGATATAGGCAAGAGAAAATATGGTATAATTATTATTTGAAATATTTTGAGGTCCCATTGGCAACTGAGTTACTGAGTCATGTAGACTTCATATCAATTCTTAGAATTCTGGTTCCAACACTGCAAAATTACTATTTCTAGATTTCCTTCAAAAAGAAATATGAAGACAAAAATTAACTAAGTTAAACAATCAAGAACTGATTGAAAACAATGACAGACTATCAAAAAATTTAAAATGGAAGCTAGTACAGGCACACAAAGGGTATGAGACCCACTACAGCACTAGACTGTAGACATTTGGCTTTGTTGATCTGATAAGTACAATTAAAAAATTATAACTTAGGAACAAAAATAGAATTCTTAGTGGTTTTATTCCCTCAAGTAAGAACATTAAAAAGGAAACTTACAATTTACTATCACCATTAGCTTATAAGAAAAAAAGTAAAATAATATCACATGAGGGAGCATTTGAGATCTTGCTCCCTGCATATGTCATCAGTTTGGCTCAAATAAATTCTTATTAAAATCCAAATAATACATACAATCTGAATAACTGAAGACATATAGGTTTGTGCAGAACTCATGACACTGTCCTAGTTTACTAAAAATCAATTATAATTGTATCACAGAGCCAATGGATCAATTAATCACATACCATAAGAGAAACCCAGGCTTGCTGCAGGAAGGTTTGGCAAATCCCCAAGAGGCAATATATGCAAATAAGAAGGAAGTATATAGCAGTGCACAATGGTGCTGATTCTCCTGCCCTGTCTCCCTCCCTGATAATGGCTCCATTGAGATCTACAAGAGGACCCATTTAAGAATGTTTTCTGATAGAGAAAATTGAAAGAGAGATAAAGAAGAGGAGCAAAGGAGGAAAAGAGTCAAAAGAAGAAACTGAGGAAGAACTGAAAACACAACATCTAAGATACATAATGAAGCTTGGTTCCCAATCTTTTCATTATTTTTAACATGCAAGTACAAATGACCCTATTATGCAGGCCTCAGAATAACAAATGAGATGAACCATGAGTGTCTATCCAATCCATAAAATCAGGAACACTATTCAAGTAAGTTTCCATCATAGCTACTTAGTGTCCCTGCTAGTTTCAGCATCCTTGCCAAATAGAACAGCACTCTTTCCACTTTATTCAAGGTGTTCATCCAGATAAAGGAAATTTTAGAAACCCAATAACTAAAATAGTTGCATTTATTCCTATTAAGATGAGGCACATATTTTAGTAATTTCCCCATCTTTTAGACGAGCAAGCTGTTTACAGTGTATTTTGTCCTCAGTATTGTTTTAACTTGCTCTTTTATTTCATATTTCTTCTTAAAAATAATATTATAGCAAATCAGAACTATACTATCATTTAAAAACCTTGCACTACTGATACTTGATCCAATAGGTATATATTTTATATCTTGGCATCTACTAATTTTTTGTGGAGACAATCTCAAATAAAACATTTTTTTGATCCCCACAAACAGAAGATCTTACAACTGTGAATTTCCTTATGATTTGTTAGCCTGTATAAGGGTTCTAATATTTTATATGACATTTTGGTACTTTTTGTGTTTATCTATGCTTCATACTTCCCAAGAAGCTACAAAAGGGAAGAGATCAGTTCTTATTTACGTATTTTTTGCTCCATAAGACTCACCTGACCATAAGACACACCTAGTGTTTTAAGGAGAAAAATAAGAAAAAAAATATTCTGAACCAAATGCTGTGTTAAAATATTTAATAAAATATACTTTTCACCCTATAAGATGCATGGGCATTCTCCCCTTCACTTTTGGGAGAAAAAAGTGCATCTTATGGAGTGAAAAATATGGTAGTTCTGTATCTCTGTTGATATGTATTGAGTTGAATTTTTTCACAATAGTCCCTATTAAATAAAAGCTATTACATTCCATTAGGCCAAATATTTTGCAAACACATGGTCTCCCAATACCACATTAGAAGTCCTTACTTATTCCTCTGTCACTGCACAGCAATATGTGGGAGTGCTAACAGTACACCCTAACTAAGTGTCTTCAACTACCTCATGATTCCCATATAAAGTGATTTTTTTAATGTGAGAATACATTCATTAATTTCTCAAGCCTCAGTAACTTTCAACTCAGTACCAAATACAATGGGTTAAGTATATGAAATACCTTATGAATCAAGTTTTCCTCAATTTGATATTAGATGCTCCCCCAACCAAACAGAATGGAATTGTACAGCAATTAGAAAACCAATCTATTGCACAACTTATCCAATGGCTTTGCTGTACCCCGACTGATTGTTTTCACATGTCCTCAGTTCTGCTAGCCCTGGGGGTGATTTTCAGAAACAATGTAAGTATAAAGACTGAACCTTGTACATTCAAACACAAGCCTGGGATTATATCTAGACAAATAGCTTCATGCGGTATTTTCTGAGAACATTTACAGAATAACATTTGTAACAATGTGATTTCATTGTATGATAAACATCAATTTATCATAAAAAAATACAAACTTGTCACTATTTTTACCTCATTGCAGTTGAATTGGCCTTATTCATAAAATGGAGCCTGACTCTTACAAAAAACAACAGTTAAAGATAAACTGTGTGAAATCCAGGATGTGTGTGTAGAATTATACTGCCTATTGCAATGTTATACTGCCACACTGCACATATGGCTTCCAAACTTATTTTATTTGAATCTTTCTGAATCTATTCTCCATGTTATTAAACTGAGCACATTCCACATCATTCAAAAGTAATCACACTTTAGTCTAGAGTATAGGAGACTGCTCTCCCTATATAATTCTCATTATTAGAACTGGCACAAGAACCACACTGGTGTTAACAACGGTATGCATTATACTATCACAATAATTTATGCTAGGTAGGATGTACAAAGCTATCCAGAAATTTAAAAGCTTATAAAAAAAAAGTAGGAATTTTTACCATACCATCATTAAGGTCCTATTCTGTGACTTATTTTTAAATAACACATGCATGCTTTCCTTTCCTTCTTAACTTTTCTGAACAGTACTTCACACATAACATTATTCTAGTCACACATCAAAAATACATTACTAACGACTGTTAGATTACAAGCAAAATGTATATAAAGGATATTTGGAGACAGAGCTATAATATAGCAATTAAAATTATTTTGGGTAAATAAAGCATCCCAGGAGTTGACAGCGAGCTGCCTCTCTCTGCTGTGTGCACTGAATAAATTATTTCAGTGTTTAAGTTTGCCTTTCATAGGTTGAAGACTTGTAATTGTAATACTTGATTCTCAGTTATACATCTAACTTCTGTAATATATCAACTTAAGGAGACACCTTTTTATTTTGTGATGAACTACAGAAGAAGTAGATTCACGCTGGATGTTGTTTTAAGATAAAGTGTGCCTGAAATGCTTAAACATATTAAGGAACATCCAGTTTATCATTAAAACAAATATATTATATACCCAAAATTATCTAATAATTCCAGGAAAATGTTGTCAAAATAAACAATAAAGGAAATGTTAAAATGTATTATAACTTTGTATTTCTGAATCAAATCGATCTTTAAATGTTAAAATATTATACACACATCATTTATTTCATATGTAATTCAGCTATCTTTAAATGGGCAACTCAAATTATTTTGTTATAAAATATTATATAATTAAAAAGACTATATTTTAAAAAAATTATTCTTGGGGAAACAGCCACTCTATACTTACACAAAACTGTTCGTTCAACTCAAGAGAGCCAAAAGGAGTTAAAAAGAGAGTTTGGTTGAGATAAGAGTAGGCTTTTTGTGAAGGGGAGGGAAGCAACTGATAATTCAGTAACCACAGGTGGTCAAGACTTTCATTTCACATCACATTTGACACTAGAACGACAATCTCACCAACAGAAGTAGCGTGATAGAAAATGAGCACCTAAATGACCACCACAGAGTTCCCTGGCCGCCTCTATTGCTCTACCTGATTTTTCTTCAGACATTATTCCGTCTGGTGCTCATAATCATGTTGGTTTATATGAGAACATGTTCTGCAGGGTTCTTCACGTCATGAAATAACTCCATCTTTATAAAAATGAGTCAGAAATTAGTGATTCTCACTTGTCTCTGAAATTCTGATGTGATAGCCTCCCAACCCATTTTTTTTTAAAGGAGTGGAGCAAGAATGGTAACTTAGAAGAATAATCGTAGCTCAGACCTTCAATAAAAATGAAGCTGAGAACTGCCTTTCCGTTCATGTCAGAAGCACACATGCCAACCTTGCCCATTACCTTTGGGAAGATTATATGAGAATTAAGCTTGGTTAGTAATTGCTTGGCAGGATTTTGAGCACTTCAGAGAAGGAACCAACAGTCTTTTTTTTTTTTTTGGTATTTTTCTGAAGCTAGAAACTGGGGGAGACAGTCAGACAGACTCCCGCATGCGCCCGACCGGGATCCACCCGGCACGCCCACCAGAGGGCGATGCTCTGCCCACCAGTGGGCGATGCTCTGCCCCTCCGGGACGTCGCTCTGCCGCGACCAGAGCCACTCTAGCGCCTGGGGCAGAGGCCAAGGAGCCATCCCCACCACCCGGGCCATCTTTGCTCCAATGGAGCCTCGGCTGCGGGAGGGGAAGAGAGAGACAGAGAGGAAGGAGAGGGGGAGGGGTGGAGAAGCAAATGGGCGCTTCTCCTGTGTGCCCTGGCCGGAAATCAAACCCGGGACTTCCACACGCCAGGCCGACGCTCTACCACTGAGCCAACCGGCCAGGGCCCCAACAGTCTTTTTCATACCTATAGTTATCCGTGTCTCAATCTTACATTGATTAGAAACCAAACAGGACTTTATAAATATATGAATATAAGCTGCTCAACAAAAATAACAGTTATGAAGTATGCAGAACGTTTACCTCAGGAAATATTCTCCACGTTAAATTTTATATGAAAAGCATCACTCTATAACTTCAAGCCATGATTATAAAGATTGCTCATCAGTTTTACTTTGTCTCTAAACTCTATGGGCAATAGATAGTGTAGACCTCTCAATATATTTCTTTTTTATTTAAGAACATAGCATAAATGTCACACATAAATCAGCAGTGAAATCTGGAAGCTGTTTTCTCCCCTTAACTGAGCTCTCTGGTGCAAAGACCATGAACTATCCTTTCTATTTTCAAAGATATTGACTAGAAAAAAAGTAGAAACTGCATTTTCTTATTGAAATAAAAACACCTGTTATGTAAATATGACAATGACCTGGTATCCAGGAAAAAATATAAAGTGTTTGTGTTAAATAATGATTCTATAAATATATTCAATCATTTTGATATGTGGGTAAAATATATCTTAATAAGCTTCAGAGCAGAATATACCATAGCCATTATGACATACTTTCTGCTTTCTGAATATACTACACTAGTTGGTTATTTTATTGTTCTAAAACTTCTAGAAAATCAGCATATTCACCATGAAAAATATCTTAACTACTTTGCCCAAAACATATATTTAATCATCCATAGAAACTCTGGCATTTAATCAGTATCATAAATTAATTACCTATTACACGCTGGGTATGAGAAATACAAATATGTGACTATGCTTTCAAGGGGTGCATAGAAAAGCAGACATGTACATACATAAATTATAATAAGGCCATGAGAAAAAGATAGAAACAAGTGTCATAGATAAAAAAGAATGACGCAGCAACCATTCTGCCTTGGCATGTCCATGAAAACATCTAAGAAGAAGCAACTTACAAACCCAGTCCTGTGGGAGACACACAATTCACTGGGTAGGGAAAATATAAAAAGGGAGATGTTTTCCAGGTAGAAAGAAGAAAGCTGTGTCATTTGAGGTCACTTGGTATGTTTATAAATATGTGTTGAATGCTTGGCATGACTGGAGCATTGGTCTCATGGCAGGATGTGGCAAGACACGAGACTAAAGCCAGTTTGGTGCTAGACTATATAGAATTTCAGGCCAAGGTAAAGAATTATATCCAAACTGTTTTAACTTCTAGAACAGCAGACTTAGCCCATTTGTGTTGCAGATCTACTTTGAAAATCTGATGAAACCATATTTTTACTCAGTAAGTGTGTATATACATAATTCTTCACTCATTTTCAGGAGATCCATATACCCTGGTTAAGAATTTCTGCTCTTGAGGAAGTTGCTTGACAAAAGGAATTGTATCTGATCAAATCTATTTCAATAGTTCCCACCAAAAAGCTTGGTATGAAGTTAGGCAGTTCACAGATTTTATTTAATTGAACTAAATACTCCATTACAAACTGAATAGTTTCATTTTCACTGACTTCCTGCATCACAGAATCCTCTCATGTCAACTGCAATATGTAATTTAATATATTTTTCTTATACTCACCCTCAAGTGTACTTAAGTAATTTCCCCCTTATCTTTGTGGTTTTCTTCTAGTCATAACTATTAATATCCACTCCTTCAAATTTGTATTTATGTTTACAGTAGTATCATAAGAAAACCAAAGCAAGAAGTATTCTCAATAGGGCAGTTCCAGAGAGAGAGCAATGGTCAAAATACTAAGAGGAAAAAGGCATTAGCAGTGATGCAACACCGAACGAAGGGCCTGACATCATGACCCCGTTGAACTGCACACTGTCATTTTCCCTCTTTCTTTATCTAGTTTCATCTTTTTGAGAAAAGGCCAAAAAAGCTGTACCATTACACTTAACTAACATAAACTTAGAGCAGAGAAGAAAGGGGGAATTATAGATACGTAGTATGATTTAACTTGCCAAATAAAAGATAATCAGAAAATAAAATATGTTTGTGCTCTTGGAAAAAGCTTGTAATATGTGTAAGCATGGACTCCAAAATTAGACTGTCTGGGTAAAACCCTGGGGCTTCCACTGTTTAGTTGTGATCTGGAGCAAGTTTTTTAAACTCTCTGCACCTCAGTTCCCTCATCTGTAAAATGGGATTAATAATAATACTTCATTGAAATATTGTGATGCTTAAATGAGTTAATATATGCAACATGCTTAAAATCTATGTAAGTACTACGTAAGTGTTAGCTAAAACTTTATTCTTGGTGTTAAAACTTGTACACAGTTAAATACCTAGAGCAGGGGTGCCCAAACTTTTTACACAGGGGGCCAGTTCACTGTCCCTCAGACCATTGGAAGGCTGTCACATACAATGCTCCTCTCACTGACCACGAATGAAAGAGGTGCCCCTTCCGGAAGTGCAGCAGGAGCCGGATAAATGGCTTCAGGGGGCCATAGTTTGAGGACGCCTGAAGAGCAATGTTTACCTATAAGGCCTAACATTTTGAATGAGAGTATTTAAATCTAATGTGACTACCAAAGATTAGTGTCTGTTTCACAGCTATTAGAAGACATCTGATTCTAGTGATTTAACTCCATATATGATAATGCAATAATATAAACAAGTGGATGTATTTCAGTACCATGCACATTTATGATGTATAATAATTTCCTAGGAAAAGCAAAAAGAAAGTACTTAACAAAATCAGAATTGTCTATAAATATTTGAGAATATGTGATAAAACATTTTTGTTGGTGTAATATGATTCAAATTAATGGCACCATCATTCTTGAAAGTAAAGAGGAGAAAAGGTCACGAAAACATGACATACACCCAAGCAGCCATGTTGAAAAGGCAAGGGTGGCTTTCTGGCAGCTAAGAGCCCTGCCACCTTGCCAACAAGTTGATTACAGGTATTTAAGTTCCTAAGATGGGCCTAAAAGCCTTATTTGTGTGAGTCTGCTGCATAATCTTTAACCAAAGATGTCTTCTTTCTTCTCAGTTTCCCAGTGATCCAGACTCCAGGATGAGAGACCATATAAATTATCCTGGGTCTTAAACCCTGGAATGGGATACACCAGAGAGTGACTGAAGTATCGAAACAACAGCATAAATGGGGCAAGGTTAGAAATTAGTACAATCACATTAGGAAACTAGTCTCTATGGACTATATTCTTCTCTAATATGTTAGAGATTGGAATTCAATCTGATCAAAGCAAAAATTGAAAAAACAATGATTTACTGTTGTGGAAATCTTCAAACTATGTTGTATCTGGAAAAACCATTTATTAGAAATGGTATGACATCTAACTTTCTTGCTAACTTATTTTAAATGTGATATTTTAAAATTATTCTTATACTTACATTTTTTCCTCAAATTAAATCATAAGTATGTCAAAAGCAGAATTCTTGAAAAAAGAAAGCATATTTTTTTTATTTCCCTACTACAATCAATTCACTTATAAAGGATTTAAAATGTTAGGAGTAAATCTTGTGTATGGTTATTAAGTAAATGATAATTATAAATCAAAGAATCGAAGCCAAACTATTATAAGACTAGACTGGTTTAAAAAATGAGTGTAGGCACAATAGACCATGAGAAACCTACCATTGTATTGTGCTGAGAAGTGGGAGTCCTATGGCCACAAGTCTCTTGCGTCAGCAGAGAAACTGGCTGAAATTCCTCAGAGTGAGGCTTGTTGGGAAAACTCACATGCAAGGGAAGGTGAAAGGCTGGGAGCCCGTCACTCTCTTCTTCTTCCACTTTCTGTCTGCTTGTCACCATGGCTACCTCTCCATCTGCTTCCCCATACGGAGAGGCTGGTCGCTTGGAAGACATCCTGGAAGGAACAAAAGAGGAGAAAATAATGAAACCTCCACATAAATCCTTAATGCCATCATTGTGTGGTTAGGGGCCATTGTAACAGAAATGCCTTTTTGTGCTAGCAGAGAGCAGGAAACCATCCAAATACCACTGCAAAGCATACACAATCAGAAACAATGGCCAAGCAGGTAGCAACAGAACAGTGCTTGTTTGTTGTGAGAATAATACACTAATATAGCACTTTCTTGTATTCTGGCTTTTTAAACAAGAGAATTCACCTAAGAATACTGCATAATGAAAAACCATTCCATTTTAAAGAAAAGAAAAATACTCATCTAGTTTTACACTTTGATAGACCTTATTGAAAACAGGACATCTATGAATAACAAATATGGTTGGGAGTTAAAAGAAGGGAAATAACTAAAATTTATTTCATCAAAAAATAAACAAACAAACAAAAATTTCCATTTTTAAAAAAATTTGCATTTTAAAAAGTAAGATTATTGTGAAAGACAGAGATATTGATTAAATGTAAACCTCAGATTACAGGACAAAAAGTTTGATATTTGTTTAAATCTTAAAAATCAAGTGATTTTTACAATTCTTGTTAATCTTGAAACATTTGAGAATTTTTCTTCCCTAAACTTCTAAATCACCCCATTTAGATATCTAGTTCTAATGTCAAATTTTCAAAATAGTAAATAAAAGATGTGATAATATAAAAATATTTTATTTATTCTGTGAAAGATTTCGGCATGGTTTATCAGACTTATTTATTCCATGGATAACTAAGAAAAAGAAAAAAATATAAAACAAAGATTTTTTTGTCAAGCTAATGTCTATAGAACAACGCACTTAGATAAGTGAACAAAAATTAAACATTTTTTATACTTATATCTAATTGAGAATATAATCAGAGGTTAAAAATATGTGGCAAGCATTTTTAGTTAAAGAGTTCCTTTTGCTTTCATGAAAAGTTTTTGCATAGCTGTATATAGTGCTAAAATTTAAAAAAAAAATCTATTTATAACTTGATCAGACCTTGTTAAAACTGTAAGTTTTGTTCAACAAACAAAAGCATTTATAGAATCATCCATTCTTATCTACACTAGTGGGATAGGACAGAGAGTGTTAACTAACTGCAATGCCATTTCGTTCATATCCGTCACTGGTTTTCAAATTTAAAATGTAATACCAAAAGAGATACCTCTAATTTTTCTTAAATAATAATAGTAGTCTTAGTATTGGAAGTTTTGAAAGAAAAATACTCAAGTACTAAAGATATTCTATTAAGAAATAATAGCACCGTAGAAAAAAAAATAAGGCTTTGGAATCAAACATAGATTAAAAAACTGATTCCACTTCTTACAAACTGTGAGACTTTAATCTATGTCAATTTGTTCATTTTAAAGTAAGAAGTAATATATCCTCACAATGCTTTTTGAGAATGAACTGTATCTCATGTGAAAAATGACTTGTAGAGCATTTAGTATACAGTAGACACCTAATAAACAATAGCTGCTTTTATTTTACAAACATTAAAACTATAGTATGACCCACACCATCCTCAATAAACAAACTACAAAACTCCAAAATGAGGAAAGCAGATCACCTTCTATGAGTTACATTGTAAGATCAACATCAAATACAAAACCTCCTAATAGAGACATGGTCCATGGCCAGTCATATTTGACAATAAACTGATCAGGTGTGTTAGCAAGTGTTAAAGAAGATACATTAAGAGTAGGGGTCTTGATCATCTAACCAACAGGGAAAGAAGAGGAAATGTTGGTGGCTACCATGTAAGCACTGTCTAAAGAAGTGGACTGAGCCAACACATTTCAGGTAACTTGAACTGTTTATAACCTCATTACCAAGGTTTACTTCAAATATACTCTTATGTATGGAGAAGGGAAATAAGGGGCTGGAGGTAACAGAAAGAGAATAGTCTTCTTGGTCAAATTGGCAACACCGTATTTATCACCAAACTGACACATTGAACTATACACAGTTACTCTCAACAGTAGGGACATTTAACTTCCACTGTTCTGCTTCCATGCTCTCTAAGCAACTTCTGATTCCCATATAAAAAATGGGCTGACAGAACAGATTTAAAATATTTTAAGGTCTTTGTGATTTAGCAGAATAAATCAATAAAGGAACTTTTAATTATTTTTGGTTTCACATGCAACAAGACTTCAAGGAGATTATGCACTTATTATACAAACCATAGCATTTATGGTTTGTGTGGGCATTATCATTCTTGCTGGAATTACTAAGTTGGTATTCTGGTGTCTACGTCAGTCTTATGTACAGTCTCCTGCTGTCTGAAAACTCCAGGCTATTGGCAAGAGCCAGTTTCCAGGTTGTCAAAGCAGAAAGCTGGATCAGTTGGCCTCTTCTATGTTAACACATAATTCTATAGCTTTCTGAAGGCTCTACTTTATAAATATAATTATTAATAATAATTATGAAAAGTGAAAGTCCAAAAAGTAGGTCTTTTCAAAACTTCTAGTCATTTTAATATCTAAATTATCTTTATATATTGATGTATAAATGTTATATATAAATATTTGATCTATATAAATATATATATAAATTCTATATAAACAGATATTTATATGAACAAAAATTACAAGGTCTAAAACACTGAGCACAAAAGAGTTATGGTGCCAGAAGCCAACTGATTTTGAAATACGACATATGTTATGTTCATTTCAATTCCATTTTCAGAGACTTATAGAATGTTCTTAATGTGTTTATTTTTGAAGTTATGTTCATACAATTCAGGTAAAAGATTTCTTAACAATTTTTTAAATAAATACAATAAAACGACCCTAGTTACAGTTCAATAGTAGACTAATAAGTCAGAATAAAAGAAAATACATAATGGCCCTGGCCAGCTCGCTCAGCGGTAGAGCATTGGCCTGGCATGTGGAAGTCCTGGGTTCAATTCCCAGCCAGGCACAGAGGAGAAGTACCCATTTGCTTCTCCACCTATCTCCCTCTACTTTCTCTCTGTCTCTCTCTTCCCCTCCTGCAGCCAAGGCTCCAGTGGAGCAAAGTTGGCCCAGGTGCTGAGGACGGCTCCATGGCCTCCACCTCAGGCCTAGAATAGCTCTGGTTGCAATGGAGCAACAACCCAGATGGGTAGAGCATTGCCCCCTAGTGGGCTTGTCAGGTGGATCCTGGTCGGGTACATGCGGGAGTCTGTCTCTCTGCCTCCCCACTTCTCACTTCAGAAAAATAAATAAATAAAAAAGAAAATACATCACAAATTATTTACAGAGTTCTCAATCTGCTGATCACATTAGTCATGTTTAGTCTGACTTGTAATACTTCTAAAAATATTGATTAAAAATTACCAATAACATTCACTTCTTAAATTTTTGTTCATCTATCAAAGAGTTTCATTTTTGACAGTAAAAGCCTCATTTATTTCTATAAAGCATTAAGATAGCACTGCAAATTTCCATACAGTGTCTATCTGGGATATGTAGGGTTCCAATTCCTGCAGCTTGCAATGCAAGGGTACCTGGGAACAATTGGAGGATCTGGGGTCTGCTCTTATGTATTCATTCAGCATTGATTTTTTTAAAGTCCTATGGTAGTAGTTAGGCTTACCAATGACAAACTCAGACTTAAAAGAAACTGACAAGAGTCATAAACATAATCCAATGTGAAAATAACTTGTGGATCTATGATGACATAATAGTAATCTTTAACTAAGTTTTGTGTACAGACAAGAAAATCTTCTTGAAAAGAACTGATTTTTAATTCCATAGCATAAGGGAATTCCAAATCATTTACAATTTACTGACCACTTACTATGTGTGAGATGTTTCAAGCTTACTTTAAAAAGGGGGATGCTGAGAAATATGGCCCAATTTCATCTCAGGTCTACAAAGTTCCTGCAAGTGGCTGAGTTACATCAATGGAACAGATAAGAAAGTGCCTCCCTTGTAAGGGGAAACTTGCTTTACAAGGGGTCGTTGGCCTTTACTTGTTCCTGTAGCAATCTGCACAATCAGGCTACTCTGGTCCATATGTGAAAGTAACTTTAAATCTAGAGCCCTTGGCTATTGGCTAAAGACTCTCTACACACATTATAATTACTCCATAAGTAGGATGTCCCCAACTGTATTTAGACCTGGTTAGCAAATCTAAGGGTAGGATAAAAGGTATGAGACTATAGCAGGAAACTACACCAGTGGTTCTAGAACTTGGCTGCCCGTTGGAATTATATGAAGAGGGTTAAATAGCATTGCTGCCTGGGTCACATTGACATTCTGTTGTTATTGGTTTTTGAGTGCATATGAGGTATCAGGATTTTTTCAAGCTTCCTGGTAATTGTAAAGCACAGTCACATTCGCAAATCATTTGCCTTAGTCAGAATAATGCCCCTCACCCACGATGTCTAAATCCTAATTCCCGAAGCCTGTGAATATGCTACCTTACAAGGCAAAAAGAGGTTTTGCAGATGTAATTAATTTAAGAATCTTAAAAAGAGGAGATTATTCTGGATATTCTGGGAGACCCAATGTAATAATAAAGGCCCTTACAGGAGGGCAGATCATAGTAGAGAGATTAAAAGATATTGTGTGGCTGGCTTTGAAAATAAATAATGGGGCCATTAACCAGAGATTGTAGGTGGCCTCTAGACACTAGAAAAGACAATGAAACAGATTCTTCCCTACACCCTCTTGAAGGAATGAATTCTGCCAACACTTTGATTGTGGGACTTCTGACCTCCTGAAAGAAAAGTGAATACACGTGTATTAATTCGGTCACTAAACCTGTGATAACTTGTTGCAACAGCATTGGGAAACTAATAGCTGGTATTTTTCTTTACAATCTGAAATCTTCCTACCTCAGATATATACTCATCTGTTCCTAATTTCATTTAGTTTTCTGTTCCAACATCATTCCCCAGTAAGGCCTTCCTTGCTTACTCTCCCTAAACCAGTACCTTTGATGCTCTTTTCTCTCTGCATTTTTTATAGCACTTACCAGCACCTGACAAATTTCATACTTATTCCTTTGTTCATTATGTGTCTATCCCACTATAATATAAGATACAAGACGGCAGACTTCATTTTTGTTCACAGCAACTTACTCAGTACTTAGAGTCACTTCCTAAAATAGTATTCTTTAAATAAATATCTGTTACATAAAAACTGAAATCAGCAACTCCTGTACTATTCTCTATGAATAGTTGTAATATCTAATCTTCCAGTCTTACAGGACACCTATGTTTACACAATGTCTCAATATTGTCAGAAAAAAGTAAATCAAGCTCAGTGACACAATACCCTTTTCAAAAATCATTTCCATGTAAATAAATGGCAAACCTTGTTTAATTATGTTTTTAAAGTACTTGTAGAAAAAATGTTATACTTTGTTTTAAAATATGTCAATAATAAAAACTATACCATTGAAGTAACTTTATAAAAATGTTTCAGAATTAATTATTAATAGACTTATTATTGAGGAATCATCTACCTACAGTTTTAAACTTAACTCTGTCTGCTTAGGATACACTCTTTGCTGCAATTATCTTGGAAAATGACATGTACAAGGTGAAAGAATTTGTATACAGAACAAACACAAAATGGAAGACTTAGAATAGGAAGTGCTTTCCTGATAATAATATTTTCTCTTTAAAGTTTCTTTCTTTCTCTAAGTTATTTAATCTTTGGTTAATTCAGAGAAAAATCCTAGGAAGCAGTGCTTTCTACTGGTTATTCTTTTGGCCTGATATTATCTCTTTTAATGGTTGAAGTTTTTTATAAAAATTGAAAACAAAATCTATTAAGAACTGCAAACTTTAGCTCTTTTGCAAAGCCTTTCTTTCCCACTGTAATCAAAGTGACTTCACCCCACCTCAAGCTACATAAACTCTTGTCAGTAGCCCACTTGAAAAATTAAACATCAGTACAACCTGTGACATTTATTCAATAGTTGATTTTTTTTTCTTTTTCTACCCCTAGAAAGGTAGGGATCCCATGATCATGACTCTTGGTAGCCAAAACTAATCACAAGCATTTGGGCAGCAAGAGTGTTACATTGTAATTTCTTAAATTTCCCATGACACTAGAACATCTGACATTCAATAAGATTTTGTTAAGTACAGCTCTATTTTTCTCCACTTTGCCTGTTTTTTCCAAGATTAATGCTCATGATATAACTGACTACATGACAAAAGGTCTTTTCAATTGTTCTGTAATATTTTCCCTTAATAGTCTAATACTCTATGCTGAATAAGATCTAATTAATTGTATGACAGCACAATTCCTAGTATGTGGTTGGCACTCAATCTATTTTTTTATAAATAAATTAATGAATTGATTGAGTATCTTCTTCATGCCAGGCATATGACATTTGTATTATGGGAAAACAGGCAATTTAGATATGAAGACCCTTCTGGCTTACCCTTAAAGCGGTAAAGTTTAGATGAAAATCAAAAGACATATACCTACTCATTTATTCATTCATTAATGAAAATAAATGTGCCTTTAGATAACAACATGATTTAATTACCCATAAGAGTATTTTGAGGTAAATTACTTTTTATAACTCTTAGTACTATAATAGACACTGTCTTGTTAAAATAATCAGAGGGCACTTGGTACAAATTATGAGAATTCAATAGGATAATGAAAGATGGATTAGATGTCAATAGACAGGGAAGAAGAGAAGAGTATAGACAGGAGAAATGACAACAGAAAATTGAAGAAATTTATGCAATGGTATGGAATAGTGAATAGAAAGGTAGGGATCCCATGATCATGACTCTTGGTAAATCTAAGCTTTTTTAGATAGCTAAACAAAAATTTGAAATTGGTACTGAAGACAGACAAAAGTGTTGATTGTGAGTCACACAATAACATAATAAAAAATCATATTTTTGGAAGAAAAATTCCTCAGAAATTGGAAGGTTTAGGATGAGAAACAGAGATGGAAAAGAGGATGAGATATTTCAAAGATAAAGAGACTACTTTATCTTTAAAGTATAGTTTAAAGAATACTATTAAGAGACATATATAAATTAGAAAGAAAGGCCAATTTGGAGGGAAATATAAAATTCGGTTTAGAAATAAATCTTTGTTGTATGCAGGACTTTGAAACAGAAAGAGCACATAACCAGAAAATGCAGGACTTCTGTGGCAGTGACTAAGGCCATGTAATCTTTTACACATAAGTAGAGTTAACCTATAACTGTAATTATTTCTCTTTGACTTGTTCCATAATACTCCAAGTCAGTATTTTTATTATTCTTGTTGTATTAAAGATAAAACTGAGTCATAAAGTGGTTAAATACATTATGTTACACTATTCAATCTTTGCCCTACCATAGATAGCAGTCAAGAACAGAAATGTCTTTCCAAAGGGAAAATCAGTAGAATATCAAGCAGAGGGGGAAAATGATCTGAATCTTACAGTTCACCCCAGTTTGGTATATCAGTGCATAAAACAGATTGAGCAAGGAAGACAGATAGAGAAGTCAAAGATATAAAGCAGCTTAATTATTTTCAAAATAATTTACAAAACTAAACATTTTGAATATGAACTTTAAAATTTTTGGATCATGATATTTATATAATTTATAACTCCCATTAATTGCTCTTCTAAATATTAGTTTTTATATTTACTCTCTCATGTTAAATTTCAAACTTAGCAGAACACTTTTAAAATGACTAGAAATATTTGATTTGCTATAATGCCTTATGGGAACAACACATATGGAATATTACAAAATAAAATAATAATTGACAATTCTTTGTACCCAAAGACTATACATACTTCTTTCCTAGAAGTAATGTGCTTCAAGTTTTTCTAGCAACAAGACCATCTGTTCAGGACATTCACATTTACCTTTCTGGTTCTTTTTGTAATTAATGTTGATATGAGAAGGCTAATTAAGATTAGGAATAAAATGCAACAGCTCACCAAAGGTATATTCACAACAGAATGTTACCTATTCAATATGTAAAATCAACAGAAATATTTAGCATAAATGGATAGGTTTCTATTTAAATGAATGAGACAACCAACATTTCTACTATGTTTTTTCTTCTATTATGAAATATACAATTTAGTATATCACTTTATTAAAGAAAAACATCAGTGTCATTACCCTTATTTCAATTATTATTCATATCTTATGGTTTATTCTTTTTCTTTATAACATGTTTTGACTATCTTCATTTTCCTATTAAGTATAGAGTCCACTTGTGTTTGTCCTGTGAATATTTCATGTACACCTTATAACCAATTCTGTCATATATAATATTCAGAAGCCTTTTAAATAGAAAATTGATGTGTGGTAAACATGTAGTCTTAACATTTTTCTTTCTCTAAATCCTCTTTGCCATCAATTTCTGATAGATAATATGCCAATTTCCATAGTTCTATTCCTATTGCTTCCCACAGATAATGACCTCATTCATTATATTATTATTTAGAGACATGAACAGGTTCATCAGATCCTGGTATAAACTATAAATGGAAGTAGAAAAACAGATTTTATAGAAATATAAAAACAGATAACAGACTAATAATTAAGACTAGATTCCCTTTTAATCCCTACTATACATTTCACCAGAGTAGACACTTATTTCTACTAGTATTAAAAACAAAACTTACCATAATACTGAAGTCTAAAAATAAAAGTAATTTTTGAGTTACAGCTACTTAAGAAGAAATTTATTATTTTTTTCTGTAATAAAATTTAATAAAAAATGTAATTAATATTATAAAAGCTTAAATTGCAGTAAAAAAACTGTTAATTAAAAATGTAGTCCAAGAGCTTTCACCTTTATCAAGGCTGTTGCCTGTGTATACCTAATCATATGTTTAGTTTCTGAGATGTTCTCTGCATTGAGGTCAAGTAGTTCAGTAATTTTTCATTTTTCTAGTAAGAATAGAATTATCTCTAACTTGAACACCACCTTTTTGCCCCTTCCACTTGCTAGCATCTCTGCTCTTACCAAATAGCTGTCCTTAGATTTGTCAAAATCACCAGAGTCAGAAAAGAAGGGAAAGATTTAGAGGAGGAAAAAATGAAGAGGTACAGGGTTCTACATAGAATATATAGAAAAGGGAAAAAATCTGAAGTTAAAGATAAGAAAAGAATCAGAAAGAGAACTTAATTCTTGTCAGTACCTGAAAGAAATTAGTGTTTCTTCAGTAGTTTGACACTGGCTATTTCAGAAGTGCTTGAATTCATGTAACTAAAGTATGCCATAAAGTTAACTTTATAATTTTTTTTCTAAACAAGGGAGACAAATACCAAAGGTAAGCATTTACAAGTAGTTTATGATAGCAAAGTCCCATCCCTACAATAATTCAGAATTCAAAATTGTTTTCCTTTCTACTTTCTTCTCTTACTGTTTCACTAAAAATTGTAAATTATTAAAATTTATTCCAAACTTAGAATGTGTATTATTGGATGAAAACCCCAAGAAACTTTTATAAATAATAAGATTGCTTTATTATTAATAACCTAATAGCTGGGCTCTAGAGCCCAAACTTACCTAAAGAAATGCATCTGCCAGCTACAAATTCTCATCTTTACGTTTTGTTGTGTTATTTTAAAACTAATCCATACTTAGTGCTGAAAACAATAATATTCCCGGTAAGTTAAAAAAGGAACAAAGATTATTAAATTTAATTAAACTCTAACCACTCCATAGTGTTCTACTACTTAGAAAAAGTAGAGCTCATTATGATTCTGACAAGCTGGATGAAATCAGGTTGGGGAACTTTAATGACTGGTGAATACAAAGTCATTTTCATAAAGAGAAGAGCTAATAAATGTTTTTTTACCGAATTCGAGAATTTTTGAAAAAAATTATCAAAACTTTTCTTATGGTTTGCTATACAAGACTATGACAATAAACACTCTTTACTTAAAAAATAGCTTACTATTATTTGACTCAATAATTTTTTATAATTTATTTATCTCAAAACATCTATACTCGAATTATTAAATATTGATTACAGTCTTTTAATCATCAAATCACACTAGATTTCCATCATACCTATTTAAAGAAAACACAATAGAAATAATTACTACCTTTAAATGTTGAAGATAAATTTCTTTTAAGTTGTAAGTAAATGACCAAATGAGTGCAGAATAAAGAAGAAAATCATAAATGCCAATTTGTTGTAAGTACTTAATTCATGTATTGTTATATAATTGTCATTAATCAGAAACAAACAAGAAAATGTTTAACCTTCAGCTATCTACAGGTTAAAAATGTCAAGATCCTTTTGTTCTGATTATTTGTAAATTACTTTGAATGACCCAGCATTAAGGTTTGTGGTTCTAAAAACTCGTAATTATAGTTAGAGAGGGTATACTTTTTAAGGAAATAAAAAGCTTTTTCCATTTGAGCATGGGTTTTGCCTTTCTGACAGCTCTAAGTCCACAGGATGTGGAGGGATGATTTAAATTTTACATCAAAATTGTGACTGCACTAGACTTTTTTCTCCCTTCTCAAGGGAGGCATTGTTCTTGCCTTTCCATAACCAGGCGTGACAGCGCCAGACTGGAGTCATACGGCTGGTCTCTGAGTCAGCGTGAAAGTGCTCACCTCCTGAGTTTCCCCAGATGCTCGGCTCCTTGTAAGTCTGAAAGCTGAGCACTGAGTAGCCACATACTCCATTCCTGGGACAGATAGAGAATTGGAGGGAAAACCTAGAGATTAGCAAAAACCACCTCTTCCAGTACATGCTGTACAATTCTACTAATAACAATAAGAAGACACAATAACAACAAAAATCCACTATTTAAGATAAGTATCATTTACCTAAACCAAATGTTAGGATAATTTTTTTAATGAGTAATTGTGTGTTTCTGGTTTAAAGAAATAGTGTTAAAATCAGAAGCCTTTTGGATTTTTCTCAGACATGTGGTTGCCACATGTATCAACTTCAGGTTGTAGACAACTGGATAGAAATAGTGAGAGACTATTGTATGAAATACATGTCTATTCTCAAGATCTATACAAAGGTAATTTCAAAAATTGTTTGTAGAATCTTTGCAAAGGGGTCATCTTTACAGCTCTCAATCAGAACAACTGCTAGTGAAATGGGGATTATTCAATTTCTATTGTTCTATCCTTGAATGAACCTTTCAGGGAAGTTTGATAGTATCTATGTCTTGTGTATATGTGCAACCCAGTGTACGTGTGTGTGTATGTGTGTGTGTGTGTGTGTGAGAGAGAGAGAGAGAGAGAGAGAGAGAGAAGCAGGAGGAGGAGGAGGAGGAGGAGGAGGAGGAGGAGGAGGAGGAGGAGGAGAAGGAAAAGGAGAAAGGAAAAGAAGACTTTCACCACACAATGATCTGTTAATGGGAATTAATATTCTTTTTTATGGAACCTTTCTCTTAAGAACTGAACAGCTCCATTCTAATTTAATTCTAATCACACACTAACAGATTTTATCTACCATAAATATCAAACTATTTGGTTGCAAGTTTTACGAATTATAAAGGAAAAAAAGAAGTAGATACAAATTTCTTCCAATGTGTTAATCCATAAAAAAATAAAATAAAAAAGGAAGCGCAACACGTAACTATTATTACTAGAATTAGTACTAACCTGTCATTTTTGTATTCTAAAATAATGTCCATCACTTTTTTTTCATGTTATCCTCACGAGGATGTATGTATATTTACATATGTTCATATGTTGACATTTACATGGATATGTTTTTAATAACCTAGAAAAATAGTTCACCATTTTTATTATATTCGCAGTGAAAGAATATAGATTTTCATTCATAAACATCATTGGTCAGGTGAGGTGCATATGCAAAAAAAAAAAACCAGTTTATAAAGCAGAAAAGAAAATCTATTTAGGCTTAATGATATTGACCCTCTGTAAAAATATCATTTCATTTATTTTAATGACTGTCATTTTGACTCTCCCAGGAGACTCTCCCTTTGGCAAGACCGAAAACAGGAAATAAAATTTTATTTTCCAAAATAACCTTAATACTTATTTTGAGCCTCCCTCCTTGTCTCCTTATCTGAGCATCCTCTGAAAAGCCCACCCCTCCCTTTTGCTCTCCCTCTCCCTTCTCACATTACTGGCTAAGTCTAAATAAATAGCAAATTGTTCCATAATCAAAAGTGACTTATTCTTAGCATGGTGCACGTCTTGAAATAAAATCTGTGGCATGTTTAATTTATTTAGGATCTAATAATGATGACAAAAATAATTAAGTAACCAATCTTGTTTTAATTTCTTTTGTTTTCAAAGGTTATTGTGAAATCAAGCAAGTTAAGCCTTGAAAAGCAAACCTCTAGAGAATGGTGTGCTGTTTTGTTGTGTTTTTCCCCCTAGCAGAAATGAGAATGGAGGCTCACAACTAAAAGTAGTACTGAACATCAACATCAGCTAGGTTGAGACTGACTAAGTAGTAGTTCAACGAAGAAAATATTATGACCCTTACTCTCTTTGAAAACCAGATTACCCTGACAAGAAAAAGTTTCTACTTTGCTAAATTCTGGCCCAGTTAGGCGACTCCCTCTTTCTTTTAGCCCCATACAGACTTGGTTGCAGTCTGTTTCGCAAACAACCGTTGAAAATGAACAAAGTAAAAAATATTTATGTAATATTCAAAATAGACAGCAAAGAACATATATACTGTGTACAAATCTTTCCTAGGACAACAGCTTCTGATGTGCGAGGTAGGCATACCAGGCAAAGAAAAATTTTCTGTACTTCCTGGCAAAATGAAGAATCTGCCGTTATAATTGTGTGAAGTCCAAGAGTAAGGGTGCAGTGCCAAAGACGATGAGCATCTATCAACCCAAACTCCAAAACAGCAGGATGTAGCTGTGGCTGATGTTATAAGAATGCTGAGCCTCTTCATTGGTTCCTTTCATGCCAAAGCTTCTTTGCTTGGATGAATATGAATTAAATCCATAAGCTTTCTTATTTTTCTAGCTTGACCTCTAAACTCATTTTACATCTTAACTGTTTATCTTCTTCCCCCATTAATCTTTCTGGTTTTAGCACATTCCCTGTTGTTTTAGGGGGAAAAGAAGCCCTAGAGCATGGTTCATGCTGCCACTGTGGACAAGTTAGGAATGTTAGCTGTTTTCTATAAATGGGTACAAACTGCTCAGCAGTAACTTAAAGGCTACCCGTTTCCTGCACCTGAAATAAAAATTCAAAGGATGTGGCATATACTGTAGAGAAAAAAATCATCAAATGCTTATGAAGGTATGATGTGTATAAAGACACAAAATAATCCCAAATACAAGGTTTACACTGGAGTTCAAACCGGGCTAAAAGTAATGTCACTATCAAATTTCTATTATAAAAATTAATTTTAAGTATGTCATATAGATACACTTTTTGAAACAAAAAGCGCTTACTATTTCCTTTTTCAATCAGTTATAATCTAAGCACACACAATGTAGATTACTGTATTGGTACAATAGAAATGTCTAATTTTATTATACTTTCAGTCAGTAATATAGCTGAGTCTTCTCTCAGTCTGTTCATTATAATATAATTGACAAGAAATTTTACTGGTTAATACAATCAATTGACTCATATCATCAGAAAAACCTGCCCAAAATTTTTAAAGATGTTCACTTTATAAATACATAAAAGAAATACTAATCAACCCAAACAAAACTGAAAAGGGGGCATTTGCACTCCATGGAATGTTTACCATTTGCTGTTTTATAGGTCCTCTGCCATATTTTTTGCTGGTCTGTAGTGTTTCCCCCAAAGCTCAACAAAGACCCAGCTGTATAAACCTGTCCTGTCAAAGAACATAGTTCAGGGATGGATAAAACAGGGAGGGGTGTCTAAAATGCTGACCACTGTCTGAGCTTATGAGGAGAAAGGAGCCTTGATGGAGAAAAGTAATCACCCATTGCTGTTTTTTTTAAACCTCATTACCACATGCTAGAACATTTTTTCCCACCACCCAAACACCCCCATTCCAATCCCCTGCAACTGAGAGACCTTTGTGCTCTAAAGGGAACACAGTTCTCTCCAACCTTCCTTTCCCTTCTCTTGTTGTTTGGTTCTTGTTTTTCTTCTGATAGCAAGTTTATGAAGGCATGATCATTTAAGCACTTTTTAAAAGACTGGTTTCTTCTTCATTAAAACATCCACATATAGTTCTGTGAAAACAATTCGAATGGCTCTATAAACTTATTAGCTATCAATATAACTAAATATTATCAACAGCTTTGGAATTCAAGATAGTTATTTCTGCTAAAGATTCCAGAAGAATATACATTCCTTTAAAAGTTCCTAAAACATGTATAATTGAAGTAGAATGAGTGCTGGAATCAAGGTATATAATTTACATTTTAAATAACATTTTCTGTAGAATACACATCTCAAAGAGGGCTGGCTATGTGTACACTTAGTGCAGCAACTGTGAGATATGGTTCTGAAGTTTGAAGGAAAGTTTAGACTGAGCTAATTAATCCTTTCAAAACCTTCCTCTCATGTGTCCAAGAACATCAAACTGTGAGGATGATTTTCCAGAGACTTAAATACGCATTTCCTATTTTCACATTTGTCATTCTTATACACTATGCTGACATTATTTATAAAGGACTGAAGCCAAATTCCACACAAAGAGAGCTACCATAACTGCATTTAAAGAGTCAGTGAAATGTATTAAATGTACAAGGAAGTCTCTGGGCAAGAGCCACCAGAAGCTATATGGAGAGAGCTGTATCATCTGTGAAGTTCTATTTCAGGGTGTCCTTTGAGGTTGAGACAAATACTTGAGGGTTATTAAAGCCTCTATTTATCCAAAGATGACTGCAGCTACAGTGTAGTATGAGTCTTCACACTGTCAATGACCTAAAGGGATCACCCTTTTGCAGATGGGGTAGGATACGATTCCATTGCGAATCTAGGTGCTTTTCTATAAACTGTATAATACAATACATAGTTCTGTTTAGAATAAATGATGTTGCTTTCCAAGTTGATCTCTCTCCATACTCACAGCTGGTATAGGTGCTAGAACAACAGGCACTGTCCTTCCTACTTGCTTCACGCAGTAGTGCACTTTTAGGAATAATTAAACAGTTCTCTTTTAATAAACATTTGGGTCTGATTTAAAAAGCTGAACATATCAAAGTGTATCTAAAACAATACCTGCCAATGTCATATTCCAATCATCATATAGAAGTAGAATATAAAAAATAATAATAATATATTCCACTGTGAAAGAGCAACAATTGAAAACATTTCTTTATTATCATGAATTTCTAACCTTGCCTTTCCTTAATAGGCTTAGGAAACTCTCCAGAAATAATTGTGGATAATCTATTCAACAATTGTAAAATCTACCAAAATATTATTATAAAAAAATAAACCAAACAATGAAAGATAGCACAACTCTGTAATATCTTAAGAAAATTAATAATAATTTAAATGATTATTTTAGGTAAAACAAATTATTTCAATATATGCTCTAAAATTTTTCCTCCAAAAAATTAGTAACATTTAAAATTTCTGTTGCTTTTATTTAAAACAAGCTTTTACTGAACATTGTTGACAGATCTACACTAAGTACATGTTCTTTCTTCTAACATTTTTTCATTAGGTTTTTTTTTTCCTCTTAGCACTTTCTTTACAATATCATCTTTTTGTAGGCTTGGCAAGTATTTTATGATTATTCTAGAAGAAAACACCATATAGAATCACTGCTCATTCCAAAAACACACATAGGAGAGATGATATCTTGTTCTCCCAGGATATGTTTCCAGTGGTAGACTATCAATTTTTACTTTGGTTTTTACTAATTTCTTCATATAAAGGCTTAAAAAAGATAGTGTGTTCTCATACTTCCAAAATAGCTCAGTCTAGAGCAGTTTGATCTAGCACTTCAGTCTTTTTCATATAGGTAAGGCTACAAGAAAGTAACTTAATCTCCAATGTATCTGAGGCACCTTCTAAAGGAGTCACATTTGTAAACAGTTTGTGGGAGAATATGTAAAATCAGTCTTGAGCTCACAATATATTCATTTTCTATCAACTATTGTTGGTGCTAGCTCTGTAATCAGGCCTTAAAAAATGATAGAAGGAAAGCAGGATGTACAAGCTGACTGTGTTTTAAACTGTTTTTTTAGTATTTTGTTTACAAATACTTATCCACCATAATAAAATAAGACATGGTTCTCGATTATTAATATTCTATAACTTAGTCCAAGATCCTTTAGTAGTTTGAATTGATTTAGGTCAAATCAGCATTGACTTAGCTAAATAAACATTGAGATAATCTAGAAGCAATTGTTTCAATTTTTATTTCTTCAAAAATAATTTGGTGGAGAACAAAAAGAATGAATTGAAGGAAGAGGCACAGACATTTGAGTAATAAGAATAATCATGTATATAAGAGAAGTAAAGCACAGGCCCTTATTGATTTTCAAGGATCCAGATATTTTTTAAATCAACTACTATTATCATTACTAATTAAAGAATTGGTTTTTTTTTCAAATCTGTGCCAGTAGTTCATGTTTATCTTTATTCAATCTTTGCACAACTTTTGTACTACTGGAAGTAATCTACTTGAAAATATATACTAGATTTAAGTACAAAACCTTACAATCTGGTCTTTATGTCTTATACTGAAATCCATCTAACAGACTTTTTAATCCAGAAGAAACTTTTCAACCAAAGCCAAAGTAAGCTGATTCACTTTGGATTTTGAACTTTGTGAGTTACTCACTTTGAATTATAAACTCTTGGAGGCACAAATAACAGTCATTTTTTAATCTAACGCATAATATTGCATAGGGCATACTAAACCAAAGTGGAGGAATGTGGGTAGAAATTAAGAGCTTGACTTTTGATTAATTAAACCGGAGTCTTAGTTTTGCTATTTCCTAGCTTCGTGACCTTGACTATTACTTAACCTCTCTGAGTCTGTTTTCTTACTATAAGAAACATTGGCTGCATTTTGAAGGAAGTACATATAAAAGCATGTAGCCCTGAATCAAACACATTATATATGTACTGGATAAAGGCTACCACCTATTATTGTTATTTGGAATTAAATTGAAGAGTTGAATCTAATTTGAACAACTCAGTTGTAAAGCATAGTTAAGATTAGGGTAAGACCCAACTAATTAACTATGAGAAGCCATCTGTGTTTATTTGGACCTATAAAAAAGAGCCAAGAGTTATTTTAATATTTCTATACAGCCATTTTTTAAATTTCTTAATTAAAAATTAAGATTTAGATTTACTGCGCTAAGCTAAGATTTCTGAATCTCACTGGGAAAGTGAGTAATCAAGCTCTACTATCTGGCAATGCAGCGTATCTGGCTTTCAAATAAATTTAGTTTCGAACTAGGTTCAAAGAAATCACTCTAAGTGACACTGAGAAGTATGCTAGTGTCTTTCTACTACCAATGTACCGAAACCTTAGCCCAGTGCTGGGAAGTCAGAATATGGCTTTTGCTGCATGATATTTATTTCCAAACAACTTATATAAAATTGGTTCCACCTGCTTCTTGAAGGTAAGGTGAATCCCTGTAGGATAAAGGGAAGTAGTACATGTTAGTAAAAGATTCAGTCATTGTAAAAGTTTCAGAAGAAACTGCTATTCACATAAAAAGATTCCCCATTCTAAGTGTAGGACTTAAGGTTCCCCAACAAAGAAATCGGTTTCAATCGTAAAGAATAAATGTGGGAGACAGGTGCATGGTGTCTCTGGATGTACTGCACTAGCATTGGAAAACACTCAAGTTTGACTTCAATTGATACCTAGCATTTTGTATGGCCATCTGAGCACCATGAGGCTGAACCCTAAAAAGGATACTTTTCTGACCAAAGAAATCAAGTTATCAGAAAAGAGTGAAAGAAAAAGAAACATTTGTAAATCAGTAAAAATTTTCTTTCAATCTCTGTAACTATTCAGCTACTGAAACAATTGATGAACAATGTTCTTTCCTTATATATTATCATCAATAATTTTAGCCACCCCCATTCCCAAAATAACCATGTAGTTCACCTAAAAACATTTGGCACTTCTAATAAAATGTTTTAAAACAAAGAAATATAGTCACAAACACTACAAGAGAAAACAATTGAGTTAGAATCATCATTTGGCAAAAGAAAAACAATCTAAAATGTAAAGGTGTAGGTAGATGTATTCCGGCTATCTTCAAAAAGCAGACTAAAATAATAGCTACTTCAAAATAGCATGATGTCAAGATAATTTAAACACCACCAATTACTTGCCATATGGACTCTATCCCCTCAGCTCGTGGAGTATTTAGAAACTATTCAGAATTAATAAGCACTGCTGTCAGAGTACTGTCAAGAAAGCTAAACCCTCAGTTATATTTTGGAGGTACTGTGGACCAATATAAGAAATAGCAAATAACTATAATCTAAGGAAAATTAATACATTTAAATTATGTTGTCTGTTAGACTTTTGTGTTACTAATATTATTTTAATTGGAAACACTGGGTAAAAATGTTTTATAATAAATAATAAATGAAGCTTTCCTGACTCTTGGAAATCCACAGAGCATTATCAAGGAATGTGTTATTAGAATTCCCACTTCAGTGTTAACCTGGGCATCAATCCCCTAGTTACCACTCAAATTCAGATCTTAAATATTTCTACCAACTCATGTGGCAATTTCTGTCTATGGAGGAATTTCTACCAAACATTTTTTGAATACATAAAAATGTGATAACTTCTAGAATATTCTACATGGATTTTTGTACTATATGCAGCACACAGAGCTCACTATAAGTAGAGATAAAAGAAAATTGTTGATACATAACCTTCACGCTTTGGCAGAGGTATGTTTTGTATATATTTTGTGTGGCTTTAGAGGACATTACCAGGACTATTTATTTCATTCATATAATATTTATTGAAGGCCTGTTATATGCTAGGGTGCCATATCCTGTAAAAACTAGCATATAAGCAGATAATTAAACACTATATAATATACAAAAGATTTACAAATAGCAATTAGAAAATAAGAGTTAAAAACAGAAGTTAAGAGAATGTAGCCTCAGTATTAAAAAGAATCTCCTTTCAGAGACAACCAAAAATGGAATTGTTTGTCTAATGAGATAATGACTGCCACAACATTATAAGCATCCAAACAGAAGACAGATCGATCACATATCAGAAATGCTATTGAGAGGACTCATACATACCTTTAAAAGGCTGAACTACTTGAATTTTATGAACCCTTTCACTTCATTAGCATTTTATTTTTCTTAAAAAGAATGAGTATGATTTGGTAATATTTTTATTCAGTATATAGTACAGTGAACAAAAGAGTTTAATGGATCTAAGATGTTAGTAAAAAGTGTTGGAAAATGGAAATTATAAGAGTACAAATACAAATCTTCATGAGAACCAATCAACTGGACACAGAGGGTAGAACAATAGTAGATTTACAGTTGTTTGTATAGAAAATAATACAATACATACCCCCAACTGTAAGCTTACTTTTTACCTATCCTATATACTATGTACTTATGGGTAATTCTTCATGACTGCTAATGTGACTCTTTTATAATTTGCACAGTATATGTTCTTTCAGTTTTAAAGTAATACAAAAAAAGGGTAATAGGTTATATGAGTTATATTCTAAGACTGGTGGTAGATTTAACATGATCACTCTTTCTTGATTCTTTTTTCAAGCCACAAGCATGCTTTTTTGTTTAATATAAACATAGGGAGACATATGAATATATTATATGCACATTTTATGCCTACTAACAATAAAGCACTAGCATTTTATTTAATTTATGTTTTTCCATTTCCTAATGAACTTTCAGGCACTTTTATTTGGCCTTTTTTTCTTTACTAAAAGTTTTTTTTTTTTAAACCATAGGGTTCCTAGAGATTTCTATTTTGAGGTAATATGGACTTAAATTCAACATGCTCTCTCTCCTTCATCTAAGTGTCATATAATCTTCTACTACAAAGAAAGGACTGATGCCAACTTACTTATATTGCCAGTTAAAATATCTGAAGCTAGTAATCAACATCTTGAAATCAACTATAAAATCAGAATAAAAATTTTACCATATAACTCATTTCAAGTAATGAATCTGGTTCTTGGTTTACTGACTATATTTCTAGGTGTAAGAATTTGATATAATAAAGTTCTGTTATATTTCGTCATACCTCTCAGATTTCAGAAACTTTTAGGTAAGTAGAAAAATGTCCCTAAATCATCCATTTTAACATTTGCCTAAGTAGGCAACATTAAAAAAGAAATCAGCTAAGAATCAGAATGCCTTGCAGAGAGTCACAAAATATCCAGATACTGAAAGGCACAGATAGATAATATCCTGACTAATGAATATAAATGTGCAAGTACCTGCATTGCATTGGGGTATCAGAGAGAGGCCGAGTATAGACATTTGCAGAGTACATGACCAGACCTCTGTAGCTGCTGTAATCTCACTCAGGTTCATGGTTTTCAAAAAAGATTGCTAGCTCAGTGTGATCAAAACATTCACTTATGAAGAAAAACCAAATATCTGAATTTTTATGAGAAACTTTCAAAATGTTGTCAATAAAACAATAACAACAACAAACATCCATAGTTAGTTCATCAGTCTGTGACCTTTGGTTTAGTGTGAATCTAACATTGAACAGAAAGAATTTGGTATTAGAACTATCCCAGACTATTTCTATATTTTTTGTCATTTTAGCTATAGTTTCTTCACTTAAATGTAGTAATAACCAAATGTGGCTAATACATACATAGCTCCCTAACATATATCATTAAATGAAATATATTTCTATCATTTACCTACCTACCTATCTAATCTTTACAATCCTACAAATAGTCACTATTCCTGTTCCTATTTATGGCTAAGGAAACCAAGGGACAAGCTGGAGTGAGACCTGCACAAAGTCGCACAGTTAGTAGGTAGCAAATACAATCCTGACCTTTGACCCCAGAGTCCAGGCTTTTAACAACTACACTGATTCTACTTAAAATTTCTGTGATGTACATTAAATACACAAACTTTGACATAAAACCAAACTCCCCCTAAAATGACATATCTTCTAGTAAATTTATTTGTACCACTTACTAATGAGTAAGATAGTCTGGAAAATATAATTTAGACTACAAAATGCTGAAACTTTGGATGATTTAAATGCTGTGTTATAAAATTTGATACTAAAATTATCCTAGAAAATTCTGTACACATAATCATTATACTCTGTTTTTTAATGTAATATCATATATTGTCTGCATCCTTGTTGCCAAATACCAGGATTTATTTAACCAGCACTCCTTTTGTCTAAATGTTTATTATGGCATATTCCCTTATCGTAAATAGTTTATCTCATCTCTGCTGCCAAAGAAAAACATGGTTTAAAACCATTAATATTCAAAGAGAAATATTCTTTTTAAAATTTTTTTTTTAATTTTTAATTTTATTTTTCTTTTGTGACAGAGACAGAGTCAGAGAGAGAGGGACAGATAGGGACAGACAGACAGGAAGGGAGAGAGATGAGAAACATCAATTCTTTGTTTCGGCTCCTTAGTTGTTCATTGATTGCTTTCTCATATGTGCCTTGACTGGGGGGCTACAGTAGGCTGAGTGACCCCTTGCTCGAGCCAGTGACCTTGGGCTCAAGCTGGTGAGCCTTGCTCAAACAAGATGAGCCCGCACTCAAGCCAGCGTCTTCAGGTTTCGAACCTGGGTCCTTTGCATCCAAGTCCAATATTCTATCCAGTACGCCACTGCCTGGTCAGACAGAAATCTTCTAATATTAAAAAATAGTAATAAATTATTCTGCCAAAGCAACAGAAAAGCATCCATACTTCTAATGAATTGCCATTTGTTTCGTTTTAATTTACCTGAAATATAATTTTCTAATTTCTAGATATGGTTTGTATTTCACTTGCAGATGATCCCTGATATATTTCAAATATGAGGCAAACTTTAAGGATGCCTAGTCTAGCCTTTAAGCATAGCTTCACCAGATAATGCTCTAAGATTAGTAATAGACTGGTTCTGACACAAACCTCCTAGCATAGAGCAATGACATTTCTGCTTCTGTCGTTTAATTTCCCATCTTGATTGAGGTCTCCACTGAGGATATGAATGATTCCTTTTACACAGATTAGATATGAATTGGAAGTAGAGGCTTCTTGGTATTGTTTTCATGAATCTTCTCATGAAGAGCAAAAAGAAAAACAGAATGTCACTGGCCTAACCCATGGACTGGCCCTTATGAAGTATGCCTGCCAAAAGTTGTCTTTAAGTGAAAGAAATAAAGTATTTCAGTGGACAAAAATCTACAAAAACCTTACTTAGACCCACATTTCCATGGAAAATTTGAGGGCCTCAAAATAAGCAGTTTATATAATAGACGTACAACAGTATGATCAAAACAAAAAAACTTTTCATTAAGATAAGGTCTCTAAATAATGTTGATAAAAGGTAGTAAAAAAACTTTAAAAGTGCCTGACCTGTGGTGGCGCAGTGGATAAAGCATCAACCTGGAAATGCTGAGGTCGCCGGTTCTAAACCCTGGGCTTGCCTGGTCAAGGCACATATGGGAGTTGATGCTTCCAGCTTCTCCTCTCTCCTCTCTCTCCCTCTCTGTCTCTCTCTCTCCCCCTCTCTCTCTCCTCTCTAAAAATGAATAAATAAAAAAAAAAAAAACTTTAAAAGTGCCTGACCTGTGGTGGCGCAGTGGATAAAACGTTGACCTGGAAATGCTGAGGTCGCCGGTTCAAAACCCTGGGCTTGCCTGGTCAAGGCACATATGGGAGTTGATGCTTCCAGCTCCTCCCCCCTTCTCTCTCTCTGTCTCTCTCTCCTCTCTCTCCCTCTCTGTCTCTCTCTCTCTCCTCTCTAAAAATGAATAAATAAAATTTTTTTAAAAATTTAAAAAAAACTTTAAAAGTGCCTAGTTGTGAAAGAATACTAAAATTATTAATAACTAATAAGGTGAACTATTATTCAAATTGGTAATTTTATGAAGGTGGTGACTATGTATATATTTTTTATTCCTATATACCATGAGGTAACTCAGTGTCTAACACTGTGTTTTTGCTGAGTGATTGTTCAAACACATATAATAATTCTTTCATCTGTATTGTTTAAACAATTACTGGTACACAATTTACCTAATACACCCTTTCAAAGGGAATATATAAGTTAGAACAGGCTCCGTACTGCCAAGGAAGCCTAATAAAGTAGTACAAAATAATCAACAGGAGCAGTGCATCAGTCAGAGGAGGTCTGAGCATGATTAAGTAAGAGCATTTAAAAAACCTCAAATTTCCGTTCATAAGTAGAATTTAAAGCAGCTGTTCAGCACTCGCACAATGTCTGCCCTAAGAATTAAAAAAGAAAAAAAATTAAAAAGCAAATCATGGCAACAAAAAAATTATTGCTCTAAGACCTCAAAGTTGATATGACCTTTAAAGAGTTTTTTTTTTTAATCCAAAGGGACAATTTTGCCTTTTTATATTACACTGCAGAAAAAAAAAATCTGGTATTCCAATGTTGGACCTCTGTTTTTAAACATGAAGAAGAGGTGTTTCCCTTAGAAGCAAAGGTCTTAGGGGACATGTCTTTCACAGCAGTTATTTTCTGTTTCACTTGTTGGCAAACTAACAGTTCAAAACAACAACAAAAATGAGCCTCCCCAACTCCCTGTAAACCAAGGAGGTAGAAACAAAAAATATTTCAAAGCAAGAAAGCAAACAGACTGTGAGGACTGAAACTCAGACCAAAGGCATCTGCTCTCCAACTCACACTCCCCACAACCACCCAGCCTTCTTACAATCTTACAGATTTTCCTAAGAGATGTTGCCATTTTAGCTTTGTTTTTCCCCAAGTTCTGGCAATACCCATCACTGCAGGCAAGGCAGCAAAGCCACTAGCAGAATCCAAACCGGAAAACAGAAAAGCTGTTCTGTCTTTTCTTCCCCGCAACTCCATTACTAATTTATTTTTTCCAAAGCAAAACTCCTTCATTCTATCCAAAATGGCAATCACTAACTTCCAGCATATAACAATTATTTCATTAGGGGCAGAGAATACAGAAATGATTACCGTCTTCAAGGCTAAAAAAAAAAAAAAAGAACTAGTTGACACACCATGCAATTTCCCCCTTCAGCTCTCACTTTTTTCAAAATGGAATAATATTATAAAGTAGCTAGTGTGTTCCTCCTTAAAAAAAGACCAAAGCAATCTTTGTTTTCACTCCTTTTAGTATACCTCCTCCTGAATCCCACCCAATGTGGTAGTTGCCAACAGAGCTTCCTGCTGTTCAGTCTTGATTAAAATGAAAGAAAAAGGGAAAAAAGAGAGAAAATAATAGGAAAGAACAAAATGTCGAATGCCATGTTGCCATTGATTATCAATATATCATTTAGAATAGGAGGATATTACTAAGATTCTTCAAAAGATACAAGTTTTGAAATTCTATCCACATATAATGCTTATATATATATATTTTCCCTTTAAATTCAGAATCAACAACCCACAAAATAAACCCAGTGTTTTGTGTCAAGAAAAATATCTCCATTTGTATGAGTACAAAGAAACCAGGAAATCCGCCTGTATTCATGGGTCACTTGTGCCTTACAAGTATTTCTCTCTATGATTTACTACACTTAGCTTCATATGTGTAGTTGAAATGCTAATGAGGTTTTGAATGATGATATTACAAAAAAAAGTGGTTCTAGTGATGAATGATAGTTTCCACAGTATTCATGTGTGACATGTGTCAGATATACCCTGTTAAAAATATGTAAGTTCAACTGCTATTAAATCTATAATCTAGAAAATTCATTTAACAAGAATTTCTTAAGTGTTATTGTGTTTGGTGTGAGGACAGAAAGATAAATAAATCTTAGCTGATGCACTCACAGTCTAGGGACATCACAATCTAGGAAGGAGACACAATTATGAGAAACACTATAAATAGGGGTAGGATGAAAATCCTTTGAAAGTCATGGAGGGACTCTATGACTTTCTTAGTCAATCAAGGAGGCTTCAGAAAGTAGGCAACACCCAAAAGGATACTTAAAAATTTTTGGTTATACTAAATAAATAAATAAATAAATAAATAACCCACAGAATTAAAAGAAGTATAGACTGATATAAAGTGGGCTAGAGACTAAGGCACAGATGGGAATGAATAGGTAAATAACTAGGCAGATGGTAGAATAAATGGTCAGAAAGTCAGAGTATGGTCTGATAATTTAATGAACTTTCCTTGAACACCAAGAACATACCTAACACTGGAGCATGAGGATGCTGCAGTTATCAGAAGTGATTAAATTAAGCAGTGCCACGAGCAAAAGATACATTAACATAACATTGCATTACCATGCAATTCCTACGGCAAATTTAACAATCAATACTTTTCCATTGCCTACTGGACAACAGACAATGCTGGTGTTTGTGACCCGCTACAGCCTGTCCCTAACTTAAGCATTTATACCGTGTATCTTAGTCACACAAAATTCCTGCCATGTCCAAAGCTGAGCATGATGATACAATATGGTTCATGCCAATGCACAATCTTCCAACCCTATGTCAGGTGACCTAAGAACCTATACAACCTTCAGAAGCCAGTTCAAAAGTCAGTACCTTTATATAACCATCTTCTGTCTCCACCGTTTCAATGCATTTTCCCTTCTTTGAACTCCCATGGCATTCTCTATTAATTCTGGTTATACAGTATAATCTTGTGAGGTTTAAGTGAAATTTTCTACCATTCAAAAGAGGGCTATTGAGGGAAGATCTTTTCCCCGCCAAGTGCTTCCTAAAATGGCTTTGCATTAGTATAAAGAAAACTCTAAACATGGTGAGGTAATATATTTTCCCATTTCACCACATGATCGTAAGTTATGTATAAAAAAGATACAAATTTAAATCAGGTGCAATAAAAAATAATACACATTTTTTTTAATTTTTTAAAAAATATTTTATTTATTGATTTTTAGAAAGGGGAGAGAGAGAGAGAGAGAGAGAGAGAGAGAGAGAGAGAGAGAGAAGGGGGAGGAGCAGGAAGCATCAACTCCCATATGTGCCTTGACCAGGCAAGCCCAAGGTTTCACACCGGCAACTGCAGTATTCCAGGTCGACACTTTATCCCACTGCGGCACCACAGGTCAGGCAAATATACAATTTTTAAGATCAATAACTTATAGAATATTAATATTTTAAGCTTTCATTCACTATAACCCTTATAGATACATGAGTATTTGCTAACGTTAAATATGAGGGAAAGAAATTGTTTTAAATATATCAAGAAATTCACAGAATGACTATAACAGACATTTTTTAGATATTTAAATTATTACTATTGACTTCAGGACATCTAAAAATTAATACTGCACTACGGTCAACATATTCAACCTAACAAAAGCATAGTTAAACAAATATATTTTATTTTTAAATTTCTCTTTTTATTGTCTCATGAAATAAGTTAATAGAAAATGCAACCCATGGTATACTTTCTTTTTTTTGGGGGGGGAGAGACAGTCAAACAGACTCCCGCATGCGCCCGACCGGGATCCACCCGGCACGCCCACCAGGGGGCGATGCTCTGCCCCTCTGGGGCCTCACTCTGCCGTGACCAGAGCCACTCCAGCACCTGGGGCAGAGGCCAAGGAGCCATCCCCAGCGCCCAGGCCATTTTTGCTCCAATGGAGCCTTGGCTGCAGGAGGGGAAGAGAGAGACAGAGAGGAACGGGGGGGGGGGGGGGGGGGGGGGGGGGCAAATGGGCGCTTCTCCTATGTGCCCTGGCCGGGAATCAAACCCAGGTCCCCCGCACGCCAGGCTGACGCTCTACCCCTGAGCCAACTGGCCAGGGCCCCATGGTATACTTTCCATCATGACAATAAATTATCACAAATAAGTTTCCATGAATTTGAAATTTTTGCAATTATCATAACTATATTATTTTCATAATATAGCCACAAACCACAATTATAACCTCATACATCAGCATACCTTGGCTCCCTATTATGGGTAAAATTCAATGAAATTTCTCTTACACACCAAATATGTATATTATGATTTGATAATTCTATGTATATTATATATGAAATTATTTACTGAATAGGTTTAATATCAATGGAAAGCAAGTGGTACATCAGTGTAACTTTTAACATTTTCTTAATATTCAAAGTCATTCTTAGTTGGTCCATGACATCATCTTATTTTTAATATCACATAAAATTTCATATTATTGGTAACTTAGTGATAGGTGCCAGAAGTAGTATTTTCCTTTGAAAATGCCATATCAGGGTCCAGCTAAACATGAAGATGAATAGAAATGTTAATGAGTAGTAATCTGTACATCAGAAAGTAATTATAGGGCTATTCTTAAATATTGAGAGATGTATAAGCAAATTACATTGTTTCAAGAGATTATTCAATGCCTTAAATGATCTTATCAAAATAAATACATTTTAAATCCAATACCATTTTTTAAAAAGGGATATAAAACTTATATGTTTATCCCAATTTTCCTGTAAATAAATGCACCTTGGAAACAAACCGGCCAATGTTATACTTGTGGATGTTGCTCTGACACTATGATACATAATATTTTATTTTATTTAATCCTCATAGCCACTTGTGATTAAAGATGAATATTAAAATATGTCAATAGGGAATATAGAAATATAAAATATCTCACCAAACAATTAGAATGTATTCTGGCTATCAACAGTCCATAGAATCATATTGTCTATAGCTTCTACATATCAGCCATGCAGGATACTGATGAGGATACCGACTCAGTAAAGGTAAGATTCCAGAGTTGTCTATCTCCACAATCAATGTGATATTTTCACAACAGCAAGATGACTTGATATTTTAAGAAATAACTAACTCAATAAATACTATGAAATTTTTATATTATTGGTCTTGGTTGAATCAGGACTGGTATTCCTCACCTTCACATTCCCTTTACACAGGCATTTTCAGCATTGTAATCATTGGTATGTATTCCAAGAAAAATATGGGTGTTATAAAAAGAAAATTTCATCAAATAAATTAGAAGAAAGCTATATTAAACAACTTTTCTCTTTTTTTTAAATGTAGGACTTGTTAGAGTCTCTAATACATACACTGAGAAGAGAGAAGAAAAAGTAAACTGTGTTTTTCAAGCAAGGGATCAAATACATGGGAAAAGTAAATATGAAAATATAAAAATCTCAATTCACAGGTTTAATCTGCTTCTGAGCAATGTTCCATTGAAGGCAACTTCATTTATGAATAACAATATATTCAAAATTCTATGCTTTTTTTCCATAGCTCTTTGTTCCTTTGATTTAGAGCACTGTCACATTCATTTTTGTCCTACCAAATGAAGCATCATTCTGATCAGTGATTTGAGTAAATTTTAAATAAAAAATGTCAATAAATAGATATAGGTATGGATGCCCATGAGTTCTGCCTTATCAGAAACATAATTCTCAAAAACTTGGTTTGGAAGATTCACCAACCTCAGAAGAGAGGGAAATGCCAAGAAGCCTATTTCAGAGAGGACTTAATAGATCTATATTAGCTAATAGGATAAAGAACTATGTGTTACATGCCAGAAAAAAACTCCACAATTCTTATCTTATGTACAAAAACACAAAAAAGGAAGACTCTAGCTAATATAAATATAAACAAAAAGCAGACAATCACAATTCATTTGAAAATTTGATTTTAAAAATAGACCTTCCTCTCTTTGCTTTTCCAAAACAAATGGTAGTCTGAATTACATATATCAACTTTATCAGAAATTCTTAAAAATTAGCAAAGTCCCTTTCACTGCCCTTTACCATCATAACGACTCTTCAAATTCACCTGAAATAAGCTGTCTAACTTTGGGGGAGGTGCTTGATTCTATGAAAACTTCGACCTGTGAGAGGAAGTAGGCCATCCTTCCCACAGGAAGCACACGCTTCTGTGATGAAGCTGTGGTAATTACTGTAGGCACTCCCTTTCCTTTTTCATCACTTTCTCTGTGTCTCGAAGTTGGCACACAACTCTGTCTCTCTCGCTCTCTTTTTTCTCCTCTCTCTTTTTTATTCTCACTTCTGCTCTTGCTGCCTTTAATTCTCATTTTATATGCAACCATACACATATTACACACATACAAGTAGGGTAAAAAAAACCTAATATCTAAGAAAGTATACTTCCCATAATTAGTGGAACAATATGCCAGCTTATTAAAATGATGGTAATGACTAAAAGTAGATATTCTAATTCTCTTGTTTCCCTCACAGACTACATAACATCTACAAATTACTGTCCATTGTTTAATGACAAGTTATATCAATATTTTTTTCCAGAGAAAAAATTATGATGTAAAATCCCATCTTAGACAAAAATGCAAAATAGTACTTCCATTTTATTTTGTTGGGTCCTACAGAGCTACAGGTAGTCTGCTATACATGGCTTATGCTTTAAAGGTGCGTGATATAACATACTCTACAAAACATAGAGATCTCACAAACTCACAAAAAAGCTAACTTTGAAATTCATTTGTCCCCAAAAGGGTGTTACATTTTCCAGAATCCAAAAGATTTACAGCCCATTGATGGCTCTGAAATACACTCCAAAGTAACAGGAGCAACAAGGAGCCAAGGGTGAGGACAGAAATGACATATCTGACAGTCATGGATCGCCTCAATGAAAATCTGTTGGGCAAAGGAAGAAGGACACTGGATTGTAGCATGACTCACAGGAGAAACAGTCTTAAAACCTGAAGGGAAGCCATATCAATGCCCTAAAGTATATAGTAAAAACCAAGAAGTCTGAAAAGGGCCAGGTACAAGAAAAAACACAGGACCTGCTGTGACCACAAGCAGACAAGAAAACTGAGATCTCTGAAATTCAGTATCAATGAGTAGAAGGCACTTTGGAGGCAGATATGTGAACTTACTTTCTGGCCTTAATGGAGCTCAATATTTGTGTGTGGCCAAGGAATTTTAAGGAAATCGACAGATTACGCTCTAACCAAAATAAAACTCTTTAATATTAAAACCCAGCAAACTAACTGGAAAAATGCATAAAATTTTTCACCTTTAAATTTTATTAGACACTTAAATTTTTAAACCTTTAAAAATATATTTGTGTATTTTATTCATCTCTAAGTTAATAAAGTATAGAAAATATAAATTTATTATAAAATAATATAAACATTTTTTCTTGGTTGTTAAATATTCATTTCATATACAAAATAGTTATTCATAAGGAAGGAAATTATTTTGGCTACTCTTAGGTACAGAAGGACAGATAGCATTTTAATCTGCCTGACTTCTCAATTAAAAAAAAATTGTACTTGTCCTTCTGGCAATAATTTTTAAGCATCCTAATTCTTACAGCTAATAAAAGAGACAAGCAGTAGGTAATGAGTAAAAATTTGAATCCTTAAAATCAAAGATCCAAAAAAAAGTTGTCTGTCATATAGGTATTTTAATTTCTATCACCCACTACTATGTTAAAATGCCTATTCATAATCCATTATCCATGTTACTAATTTATGCAAATAAATATAATTATAAAATTATTTAAATAGAAATTGTAACAATTTAATTAGCATCTCTGGTAACATTATTTTAAATCTTCCTTCAAAAATAAATAAAGACAGAAGCTCATCATTAAAAATGTAGTTCTATTTCAAATATACAGATATTCAAAGTGGAGCTGTTTTGGTATTATCTTATAGTGAGCATCTCCTTAGATAACAATGACCCGTTTCCTCCCCAAAGATTAAATACTATGACACTAAAATATATAAAAATTAATAAACTGATATAAAATTCTATAAAAACCTTATAAAACTATGTTACATGTGGAACAAACAAGTTATATATTAGATAATATAAATGAAAAAGAATAAAGAATGAAAAGAAAGAAAAAGCAAAACCATAAGTTAAGAAGGTGATGCTGCTCTTGATTTCTTATCCTTTTTTTAATTAAAAAAAAACTGCTTGAATTTTGTATTGTGAGCTGAAAAATACCAAAGAGCCAATTAAATTAAGGGGTCTTCAAAATATAAGACAAAGTTCAACCATAACGGGCTGGCCTTTATCTGAATATTTAACACTTATTGAAAATTAAGACTACTGTGAAAGAACATATAAACAAACAAAATAACACAATCCTTCTAGATACATGAAATACTATTGATTATAAGTAAGGTCACATCAGAGAATATAACTAAAAAGCCTACATCAGGATAAGTATAAGCAAAACTATTATGACAGTTTTGTGTGTGTGTGTGTGTGTGTGTGTGTGTGACAAAGACAGAGAGACGGAGAGAGGGACAGATAAGGACAGACAGACAGGAAGGGAGAGAGATGAGAAGCATCAATTTTCTGTTGCCACTTCTTAGTCTCTTCAGTTGTTCATTGACTGCTTTCTCAAATATGCCTTAACCCAGGGCTCCAGCTGAGCCAGTGACCCCTTGCTCAAGCCAGCGACCTTGGGCTTCAAGCCAGCAAACTTTGGGCTCAAGCCAGTGACCATGGGGTCATGTCTATGATCCCATACTCAAACCAGTGACCCCCACGCTCATGCTGGTAAGACCACGGCTCAAACGGGCAATTTTGGGGTTTCCAACCTGGGTCCTGCATGTCCCAGTCTGATGTTCTACCCACTGTGCCACTGCCTGGTCAGGCAATAATTTTAAAATTTTATGAATATACATGTTTTCACCTGGGGATATGTAATACATTTAGAAAACATTTTTAAAACTCTTGATTTTTTTGAGCCCTAACATGATTGCTTGTATTGAATCAACAAAAAATGTTATATTTAGAAATTCTACTGTTAGAAAAAAAGCACTGAAGTTTTTAAGACTCCATCAATGAGCAGGATAATAACAACTTAACAGTTTTATCAAGTTAAATCATTCTTTAGCATTTCCATTTAATTAAATGGGACAATCAACAGGCTATTCAAAACGAAAACTTCCCTACAGTTTCACTACTCATCCTCATTCTGTCCACACAAGGACTCTTTTCAATTCAAACCATGCATTCTAAAGCTCCCTTTCTCACCCCTCACAAACCTTAGTGGAATGAAGGGCATTAAAAGTAAGTAAACAATCAATAAATGTAACTATGTTACTGAGTCATGTGGGGAGGAGGGCAACATGCAGAGAAAATAGCCAAGTTGTTCACACTGGTAAAGCAGTCTCTGTTCCATAAACTTTCCAAGAACCCTAGTAGAATGCTGCGTTTTTAATTCATTCAAACCCATTTAAAATTTACCTGACTACAGCAAATTGACTAGGTTATTTCTTTTTCTCACAAAATGCCAGTTCTATTAACACACCCAGAAAAAGTATAAATATGCTCAGCTTGATATTTTGATGTTTTGAAGATAAGACTGGTGTACCTACAAAAGAGAGCTCTGTAACCATTTACAGGGGAAGGAGAATGAAAGCTGAGGGACATTGTCACCAAAGGATCATGGCACCATTATATCCAAGAAATAACTTAAGGTACTTTAGGCCCTTTAGTTCATTATACTGGTGTTATCAGGACTTTGTATAAGCTAAATTCTCTGATAATATAGCCAAGATTTATTGGATACTTAAAATGCAAAATGACAGTTCTAAATTGTCCATGATTCATCTTGTTTAATCCTCAGAACAACCCTATGAGGTAGGTGATATTATGTAGTATCGACAGTTTGCAAATGAAACTGAGACAAGTTAAAAAAAACTCACCCAAGGAAACCCATTTTTTACATATGATTGAACGAGGTTTGTAAAGTAGGCATCTTACTCTAGAGCCCACACTCATGACCCATACAACTGCCCAGTTTGGAAAACTCTACCATTCTTCATTTTCAATTCTCAGCCCTCCTTAAAAAGGCTCTAACACATAGACCAGGATTAGGTCTCCTTGTGTTCTCTTGTAACACCTCATACTTATATTTCTATACTCATAGTATTTGCCTTTAGACAGGGTAGGGCAAAAGGAGGTCTACAGTTGTTCATATGGAAAATAATACAATAATAAATAAAATAAGAATAAACTGTGTTCTGCATATTAACAATTGTAAACCTTCTTTTGCTTCACCCTGCATACCGCAATTTCATGCTTAATGTCTCCCTTTTTGGACTCTAAGCTTGATGAGGACAAGAGTCATATATCCCCTGTTCATTATTAAATCTCCAAAAGCCAGCACTGTCCAGTATATACAAAATGCTCAAATATTTCATAAAATAATTCATTTTATTATTGTTTTGAAAATCTTTTTTTAACTGTCATTCAAAAAATTCTCTTAGTACATGCAAATATTGACAACTCCCCATCAATAATAATAGATATGTATTCAATGCTTACCATCCTAGGTCCAATACTAAGTACTTAATTTATATTTATTTACACAATAGCCACAAAATTATTTTTACATAAGAGGAAAATAAAATTTTGAAAGTTTAAGTAACTAGCCCCATATTACACAGAGTGAAATATACAACCTGTATTTGAACACAAGCACCTGACTCTAGAGCCTGTACAATAACTCTAAATAGAAGCAGTTTTTCAAAGTGTTAAATTTCCTGATTGACTAACTGTTTTATGTTGTAAAGCAGAGAACTGGAAAATTTCTGGTAAAGATCTCCATTCCTTAATCTCAGCATGTATTTACTAAATAGTAGAGAATTAGAGATAAAATAGAAATAAATAGCACGTACTTTTCTCTAATTTTTTTCAAAATTACAAAAACATTTTAGAAACATTACAAAGATTATTTCTGATTTTCAAAATGTAAGAATGGTGAATGAATAATAAAAGAAAATAATTCAATTAGTTTTAACTGAGGCAGCTGACCTAGAATTTTTTCATAAAGAATGAACATTGTAGTTCTAAATAAGAATTCCAGTCTAATAAAATACACATTTATAGTACTATACTATTTATAGACTTTGTGATCAATATTTTGAGATTATTACCTGCAAAAAAAATTATATTTATGACCATTTTTAAAGTGGATTCTATGGAAAAATTGTGATGGTTTCTTAGATTAAGGATGCCCTATTTCCTCAAATAGTAGAAAACAGCTCTCTGTAAGGAAAACCACCATAGCTCAGATAGCTTTGTATTCTCAGATTAGATCTCATAAAATCTAAGCTCAAAAATAAAAATGTCTCCATGAACTTGGTACACCAAAATTTCTACTTCTCACAGACTTAATCATAATCTAAGTGATTTTAAAAAGAATACTGGTCTAATACTTGTCCATAAAGTCTATATCTAACCCGAGTCTAAAAATGAGGACACAATCAGGCAAATACAGATTGTGATATACATTATAAATAAAAATGGCTTGGAATTTTCAAAAATGTTGATATCAGTGCTAAAAAAAAAACCATGACAAGGTACTATTTTAAAGGAGATCTAAAGAGATATGAAAAGTAAATGCAATATCTGATGCTTAACTTGAACCTGGATTTAAATAGAAGAAAGGTATAAAAGGAATTATTGGGACAATTAGAAAATGTGAATATGGATTATATCAAAAATATTAATGTTAATTTCTTGGATGTGCTGTTATTTTGGTTATGTAGGAGAATGTCTCAGTTCTTAGAAGTGTTAGTTTGAAATTTACTTGCAAATAAATCGGAAAAGAAAAATAGAAACAGAGAAAGAGAAAGCAAAGAAACCAAAAGTTAATAATTGGCAAAAATTGCTGAAAAGTATATGGATACTCATTGTACTCCTGTGTCAACTTGCCTGTAGATCTGGAATTTTTTAAATAAAGAGATGAAAATGTTAAAGAAACCTCTATATCCAAATAATTGTGACATATTTTAGATGACTAAGCTGTTTTTAGTTTTAACAAACATAAACTCAAAAATCTGAGCTTGTGAGTTAGATTTGCCATTGTGATCTAAAGTGCCTAAATGTTGTCATAAAGAGCAGTTCTAAAACAATTGTACCTAAACTGAAACAATTAGCTTTGATCATACTTCTGTTTGCAGATGGAAAATAGAGGTACTTTTAAATAATATTCTCATATTGATAAAGTGATAAATTATAAAAATCTTTTTATGCTACTCTTTTCTGCATTGTCATTCTCTCCCATTTCTTTATTCACCTTGATGTGTACTTTCATCTTGCCCAACAAATTATTTGCATAGTAAGTATTCACTAAATATTTTTAAATGAATAAATCAATATGGGAATAATATTTCTGTCTATATCAATCTACATGTAGATGTAGTATTAAATCATATGAAAACTTTTAAAAATTATATGCTAATTTAATTTATTTATGTTACCTTGGGATGACTTTGAAAGTTAAGTCAACCCAGAGGAACGAATGAGATGCTGTGTTGCCCAACATCTGCAGAAACAATACATTTATCAGAGTGAACAACTAATAATAGTCTTAACATGTTTCCAATGAAAATAACTCTTGTTATATTGTACTCCACTAAACTTCAGGGCCTCAGTGGGATGCTCTTCAGGTACTAAAGAGGATCAAAACTCTTTTCTGAGGAAATATCTTGCTTTGTCTATAAGTACTCCTAAGGACAGAGGTGGGAGTGCCTCTAAATCTAGGCAAGAATACAACTCAGTCAAGACTTTTTGTTCCTCATGTCTTAGCAACAGCCTGAATATAACAACTGTTATTTAAAGGCAATAGTTTAAGGAACATGTTATCTTTTTCTTAGCTCTCTGCCAGTTTTATTTCACTAGGAAATCTACATACCTGGCAAATATTAGTTTAGTTACTTATAAAAATGCCTTTTCACTAAGTTATTTTTCACTCAATATTCTTTCTCTTATTTGGTCTCTACTAAGGATGGTGTGAAGACTGTCTTATGAATGTTGTGTAATACTTCAACTGAAGACAATTGAAAGATTCATATAATAAATTACTCCCTCTGACATTAGGGCTCCCAAAAAAATTTGATTAATGATAAAATAGTTATTTTTTTAAATTGGAAAATGATAACCATTAACCAACCTTGTTATAGCTGTCAGGTAACAGAATTATTTTTAGCCATAGCCTTAGAAATAATTATCTTCCCTTTGCTATTTATCTATCTATCTATACATATACTAATATATTAATACATATACTAATATATATTACCTAATATATATGTTTTGCATGCTATATGTATACTATACACTTTTATAAATTATGTATATATATATATTTTATATAGCATCAGTATATATGTATAACTTGTAAAATATGTGATACTATAACATGAGTATTCAATTTTCAACATTTTTAATCCTTTTAGGAAGTACTTAGTTCTAATTACTCATAGTCCTGTACAATCCATGGGCTTCAACATTATTCACTAACTATTGATATTTATGTGTCTATATGTGACCCAATTATGTGGCAAATTATTATTTGCCATATTATATGAAATATACTTGGAATTCTTTATATATGATTAAAAATCTGTTCAAGGAAATAATAATATACATTTCCTGAGCATGCTAAGTTACATATGCTCTCTTATTTAAGCAATCAAATGACCTATACGACGGGAATTATTAAAAACAAAAAACCTTTCACAGATGAAGAAATGAAGGCAAAGAGAGTTTATGTAACTTGCAAAAAATATAGCAAATATGTGACAGATTGTAAAATAAATTTAAACATTTGGACTCCAAAGCTCACTGGTAACTATAGTTATATGGCCTCTCTATAGTACAGTATCAAGAAATCAGAGAAAGCCCTAGAAATCAGCCATATCTACATATGAACAAACACTTAAAAGATTAAGATTTAAAACAGGGACTCATGTAATAATTCAAATTTATATTACAATATATTAATTTAATAGTAAAATTGAAAAAATCATGGTGTTAACCCACAGGGTTCATCTACACTCCCAAATGCCTTATTGTTCCCAGGAAACTGTAGTCTTTTTATTAATCACATTATTTTGTCATACCTGATTGAGTTTTCTACTCAAAATTACCAACATTCCTGCCTCTTACCCAATAAAAACAATGTCATGGCTACAAGTCAGATCAAAGGATTTCTATCTTATTAACTATATCATTTATTACAAATTAATTACAAAATTTTCTATATTATTACATGAGATGTTGACCATAACATACTTAAAAAATACTATACTGTAAAAATGCTTTCTGCCCATTAATACAGGAAAAACTAATTAGATAAACTTTCTGAACAAAGGTGCTGCCTGCCTATAAAGATAATATTTCCATAGGTACTCTACTGTAAATGACTTAAGAGAGAGAGGTCTGAGAAATTTTACATACTTAAGACTTCTCACGGTAAAATCTTTTCATCTATAATGTGCATTGAAAATTTATATGTCTCAAAACAGTTCCAAATACACTTTATCAAGAAACTTTTTACATAACTGCCCAAATGTCTGAATATCCACCACCCAGCACACCATCTTGTGCCATGAATAAAGAAATTCATTCAGAGAGGAGAAATTAGAAGTTTATATCACAATCACTGTATGTTATATATTTATAGTGTCTGCATTTCGATATTTACTCAGCAACTAAAATAATGTCTGGCATAGTAGGTTGTGAAATGCATTTGTTGAATGCGTAAAGAAATTTCTGCCACTAAAATAAATAATAGATTATAAAGTTCTGGTAGCACTTTATTATTAGATCAATACTATACAATATGATGGTTACTAGTGAGGTCTTTGGAGCTTGTCTCTTTGGGTTTATATCCCTGCTCTCTGACTTATTACCTGTGAGAAATTAGGCAATTTGTTCATTTTCTGCACTTATGAAATGGGGATAACAAAAAGGAATTTTGTGAGCCTAAGTTTGGTACAAAATAAATCTGTACTGAATGTTAGTGTTATCTCTATATCCATATCTCCATAAGTATCTCTCTATGTGAACAGAGAAAGAGGTTGGCTCACATCTTGTGGGGCAATTTTAGACATTTTATGTAATTTCAGCTGAGATGCAAAGGAAGAAGGTATTTCTACCTTGACACAAACTTCTTTAAACCCAATAGAGAAGTTACAGATACATGTGGCAGCATTTCAAAAAGTAAATACAGTTGTCTCTATCAAATTTATAATTTCTAAAATAATCTATACAATCCTTAATCAAATATCTTCCTTTCCAATGTAACTCTATGGGCGTTTGAAGAAACTGACAGTATTCATTGGGTAAATAAGATAAACATCTGTCCTAGTCAGTGTTACTACTAAGGCTTTTTAAAACATGCTGAAATTTCACCTTCCTATAGAAGAAAGCTAAGAAGGAAGATAGTTAATAAAATCTTAAATCTTTCTGACTCATTGCTCCCCTACTAAGTTGTGAATTACTACATTCAAGATACAGAAAAAAAATTTGATATTCCTACCTCCACAGAAAGGGATAAAACATGACTGTCTAGTAGAAATACAGTGTGAAACACAAATAGGAAACTCACATGTAATTTGAAATGTTCTAGTTGCCTTATTAAAAAAGTAAAAAAAGAAAACAGATAAAAATAACTTTAATAACATACTTATTTTTTTTAACATTTCATTTTACTTATTTTATTAAATATCTAGCCATCCCTTAATTTACAAATCAAATTATGGCCTTTTTATTTTCTTTTATATATATTTTTTTTATAATTTTATTTTTTAATGGGGTGACATCAATAAATCAGGGTACATATATTCAAAGAAAACATGTTCAGGTTATCTTGTCATTCAATTATGTTGCATACCCATCACCCAAAGTCAGATTGTCCCCCGTCACCTTCTATCTAGTTTTCTTTGTGCCCCTCCCCCTCCCCCTTTCCCTTTCTCTCCCCCTACTCCCCCACCCCCCGTAACCACCACACTCTTATCAATGTCTCTTAATCTCACTTTTATATCCCACCTATGTATGGAATAATGCAGTTCCTGTTTTTTCTGATTTACTTATTTCACTTCGTATAATGAATAACATACTTTATTTAAGCCCATATATACAAACATTATCATTTCAACATATAATCAATATTTTTAAAAAACTTCCTATAATATTTTACATGCTTTCTTCAAAATAAGTGGTCAAAAATCCAGTGTGCCTTTATGCTTACAGCAAATCTCAATTCAGACTAACATCAGTCCAAGTGCTCCAACAGTAGCATGTGGCTACAATATTGGAAAGCACAAATATAAAGGTTTCTATAAGCATTTCTTTATACTTTTTGCTATATCACATAGTTCTTCTTCAAGAGATAAAATGATCTCCATATAGCTCTGGTAATTCATATAATCTAGATAAATCAATAAAATAACATTCTAATAGTACAATTCTCCTAATATTTAAAAATAAAAAAAATACATTTCAGCTAAGGAAAATAAAATAGATGAAATTAGTCAAAAATTATTATTTTTTGCTTATTATGTGCTAAGTAACGATCTATAATAGCTGTTACCAACTACTCTATAAATTTAAAGGCTCCTAGTGTATAATACTTGCCAATATTCTTTTATTGAAGATTTCTTCCATAACTTTAAGGTAAATGAAATAGGTGAAATAATTAGATTTTGCTTATAACTTACTATCTATGGCATGATTTTCCTTTACTGAACTATTGATGAAACAGCACTGGTCCGATTTAATACTACAAGTTCAGAACAAATGGGAAAGCATTAAATTCAAAAGTGCTTCTGGACCATTAACTTCCATGCTGATTTGATATGCACTATAGTACTCAGGCAACAGATTCAGGAATATAACCTATTCCTAAAGCAAACAGTACTTTATCTCATAACCATCTGGGGTTCACATCCTTTGGGCCACTTACGTACTGTTGTCTGGTATATTTTAATATCCTGAAGTAGAGCACTAAGATCTGCTTTATTAGTGAAACTCATTTTGCTAGGAAAAGAAGACTGACATAGAAGAGATTATACAGAAAACAAAATTTTGGATGAGGCCCTTGTTTTCATGATTTAGCTAAAAAAATCATTGATGATATATGCTTTCAAACTCTATAGTTTTTCTAAGGTACCAATAAAAGTGATACATTCATAACATGGACAGTGGTCTCTTTCATATATCACCTATAGTCACGAACTTAAGTGCCAAGCAGATGGTTGAAATCTGTTTTGTATAAAATGTGTGCTTTTTTCCTCCAACTGTGTTTTTTGTATTCATATTCAGCCTAGGTTTTAGCCATCAAAACACTGGCACTATGTCGATCATTAGCAGCATTTTAGACAACTGGCAACTAAGGTATTCACTGTTCTTCACAAAATGTTCAGCTAATATTTCCCAGATGTATAATTAAGGCAAAAGATCATCTTCTTAAATTGATATCAGCACTTTGGATGGCTTCTGGCTTTCAACAGATTATTTTAGTGGAAAACAATTTTATATAAAAAACAAGGGTTCTTTTTCTCAGATGTTTCTATTTGAATGTTATATAGCTGCTCATAAAAAGAAACATACATTTGCTCAAGCTTCACCTACAATCTAAGGATTTGCTAGATAATGCCAACCCACTTATATTACTTTTACTATAAATTTCTATGATGTACTGTATTTGTATAGATATGTTTCTTCAAATTACTTAATATTTTCTAATTTTCAAAGTATTTGTACAATACTTTTAAAAGAAATAGGGTTTAACCTTTCTTAACAGAAAACCACTCTTTGTTGTTATTCAATAATTTGTTCTATAAAATCATTCATTATAATGATTATCTACAATTAAATGAATTTTAATTTGCACAGGTTTTTAAGCATAGGAATAAGATAAATGAGATTTATTATTTAAATACTGGATATACTGTCTTTCCAAAAACAACAGTTAATGTATCAGATTTCCTCCATATTAAGTGGGAAGATATATTTTTTAGGATTTTTTATTATTAGCAGTCAGCTGTCAGAGGAAACTATCGCTAAATTGTTGTTATTTGGATATAAGTTACCTGGGATCAATACTCATAAGTGCAATTAAAACAATTAGAGTTGTATTAACTATAAAATTAAAAAATAAGTCAATATATTTCTTACAGATATTATTTTATATGCTAAAAATAACATACTAGTGTGTAATTAAACAAAAACCTACCATTTTTATTGAAGTACTAATCATTTTATATTTGCCATAAGGTGAACCTAGTTTTCAAAGTTTAAATACAGTGGCTTGCATTCAGAAATACCCAAATATTTTTCCAAATTGTCTACATTTAAGATGACTCAATAGCACTGAGGGATAAATAATGTTATACCCATTTTAATGCCCATTTTATACATGCATGGCTAAAACCCAAAGAATTTGAGTGACTTATACATCACAGATTTAGAAACTGTAGGAATATGTGCCAACTTTGTGTATCACTAAATGTTGGATCTAAAATATATTAGCAATAAGTTGTCCAACTGAATGATTTCCAGATTTTTTTACTAGTTTAACAGTAGGATATTTGTACATTTCACTGTGGTCCTAGTTTTAAATGTAGTTCTTGTTCAATAAAGCATTTTTCTGTTTGTTTTTTACAACCTTTATATCTGTACCAGGAGAATAAAATAATACTCATTCTTTATTCCTAAATTCAAAGTGGCAAGAATATAATTTAAAAATGTACATTATAATTATTAGTCAAATAATAAATTTTAATTTATTGCTAATTCTATTGTTACCCCAAATATATAGCTCTATATTTAAAACTTATAACTAATTTATATAAGGATTTCAAGACACCATAGTCATATTTTCAAGGTACACATAATAGATAAGGTCCCTGGATACGTAATCAAATTTATGTTGCTGATGGTCTAGCTACAAATTTCTTAAAATACAATGTTAAGAAAAAGTATGTAATCTGTTGAATTATCAATCTGTGAACCTTCTTCTCTGAGATAATATAGCTTTTTTAATGCATCTTTCATTGGTTGTTACTCTACTCCTTGTTTCAGAGGGTTCAACATTTATTTTTTTTAAATTACCAACCATCAACAAATGCATATTAGGTTGGCTGGCCAGATGCTAATGCTAATAATTGTCTAATTTATTTTAAATACTACTTAAATCTTTCTTTGGATTATCTATTTGTAATCTTAGTTGATCATGCCATTTTTAAGCCCTGTTATTTTTTATTCATATTAAATCATATTCTGTTTATAGACCCTGTTATGCTAATTACTGTCTTATTTTTTTTTATCTTATCCTTATAAATTGACTATGAGCACTTTGACGTAAAATGCCATTCTCATGCTTTTCATATTCTCCCACAGTGTTTTGTTCAGTAAATCATATGTAATTTATTTTTCATAATATTTATAATAGTTGAGGATGGTGATCTGATTCACCTGAGAGTTTCAAATCCATAAAGTATGAATCTAATCTTTTGAAACACATAGTTTCAAAACAGTATGGCAAATCTGAGCATTTAATCTAAATAAGAATTACACATACTGTTCTGATTTGAAGTTCCTAAAATATACTATGGGTACTTGCTCCTGCACACCACCATTCAGCTGACGGGTAAGGTAAATTGTCAAGTGATTCCTCATGTTAAGGCTTATTAGATGAGATACTCTGTCTACAAAAAGCTGCATAAATTCAAGAATTTTGACCACTAGAGTAAAGAGCTAGGCATCTTCCAAATGTAGTTTGAAGTGATATAATTTTGAGATGTTTGAGAGATTTTAGAAATGATCCAGCCCATCTTTGCATTTCACACATGCATACACTAAGATCCAAAACCTCTTCTCAATCTGTAGGAAAGAACTAGAACTTGAAACCTTACAACCAGGTAATAACACTTTCTATTAGGCTACACTTTCCCCTCAAACCCGGATGATACTGACAAATGTGTATTTTTTACCAGAAAGGAGTAAATTGTTCTACACTTCAGGAGTAAACACCCAAAATGCACAAGAAAACAACAACAAGTAAAACTTGTCCACTTGATGTGCATGCCTTAAGCCTCTAACACTCAACTTTCTCATCTCAACCTGAATTCTCAAATTTTACACCAGAAAATGTTGATTTACTCAACTTCTTGAATTCAAATTTTCCATTAAATAGAAATGACAATGCCACCTTCAGATTTATAAAGTTGGAATATTACTGTATGTTCCCATAGCTCATGTCAAAGGATTCCGTGTTACAAGTGAGAAAGTGGGAAGAGATGGATCTTGTTTGTGTTGCTATGAAATATTTTTTTCCTGTCAATATTTTCTCCCTAAAACTTCAGCTTCAACAGCATATAGTATGATTTCTTCAAAATCAATTTATTCAAAATTCAATTACCTTATAAGTGAAAATGTTTCTCCTGAATTCCTAACTTTTGTTGTGTGTATGTGTGTACATCTATTACATCTCACACAATAAATTCTCCACATAACTATTACTTACTCCCAATCATCCTTTAATTTGCTTATAAAAGTCTATATATTCTGCTCCTTTACTCTGAATTTTTAAATTGCTCTCAGGATCTTCTGGATATATTTCCCTTGTTCAACAATAATGCTTTTAAAGCATTAAACATTTCTAAACTGTTTATAGGTCAAATTAGATCCATTTTATTTTTCCAGTAATGCTACATTTTCAAGAAACAATTGCACTACCATATTTATTTCCCATAATCGTTAGGACTCTAAAAACAATATCTGTTTTTATTTCTTAAATTCTATTTATATTTAGGGCTAGAGAAAAATAGAAGTTCTTGCCTCAAAAATAGCATTCATTGTTATTTTTATTTCTCCACTCAAAGGTGTTCTGTTTGGTTACAGATAATGCACTTAGAATATGACATAAAGTTTTCTTCTCATCCAGATGATACTATGAGTGAGATGACAATCTGATTCTGGTATTCTATATTCAGTTAACACTCATTCAGCATCAAAGCTAAATTAGTGGATGAATCAGAAATTGAATAGTTTGATCACCAGTTTATTTTTCTCTTCTAAAGAGTAAGAACATTTTTATCTAAACAAATCCTCAACATATTATATCTCATAGTCCAGATAAAGAAAAAGAGAAATATTAACATTAGTTTTGGTGACATCAACCTGCAAACTCTTTTCAAACATATTATGAAACTCAATAGCAAATAAAAAAGGGGGGTGTTGAAACAATGGGGCAATAGGAAAAAGTTAAAATAAGTCTTTGGACTTTGTAAATTATTGCCTAACCAACACTGGTCCAGGTAAATAACCAAGAGGAAGAGTTGTGGGCAAACAAGTAATACCTTAACTCAAGAATTAGAATTAAAACGTTTTAGAACTTTGTCAAGCAACCTATATTAACAGTGAATAAAAAATTAATAGCATAAATAAAGCATGACTTTTTTTCATTTTGTGTTCCCTTATATGGACACGTATTTCTCATTTGCAGCATTTGTGTTTCTACTTCACTAGGTTGCCCTTTGATTACTAGAGAAATATGAAGTTGTTTAAAATGAAACATCAACAGATAGTATCTGAAAGTTCCACAACCAGTTTTCAAACAATCTACCACCTTGATATCTTCATCCTAATTAACATAAAAACAGAAAACAAAACCAAAATCAGTACTAAAGTAAATAATTTACTATAGTTTAAAATATATTGTAATTAAAAACGTACCAGAAAAACATTATTTGGATACATGTCATCTTTTACTACTAGGTTAAAAAATTATCAACATGCAAACTAAGCAAGTTAACCCTTCTCTTTCTTTTCTCAATAATGTTCCTGAAGCCCTCGAAGAGAACACATCCTTTATGAAATTGCTGTTCAGTGTCCCTTCTGATTTAACTCTCTTAAATTGTTCATATAAAAATTTTATAAGGCTTTGAGAGTACCTTTTTTTTTAAACCTCCAAAATAAAGTTCACTTCTTCAAAATACATCTTTTCTCAAGGCATCTGATGCTTAGGTTTCAATGTGACAGAGATAATTGGGATGGGCAGAGCAGGCACGTATACACAGAACACAATGAAACCCCACGCATCTCCACAGTAAGAAATATTAAAAATGAAGCTGCTAATACATTTTAAAGAAAGATCATATCTTCTGTTTTTTTAACATTTTCTTTTCTAAAAAAAAAATTCTTTCAAAGATATGGAAAGCAGAAATAGAAACACAGTTACATATTAAAGTTTCAACGGATTTGCTTCCAGAAGCTTTCTTTATAGTGTTTCTCTTACCTACAGTATGTGTTGGCACTGGCAGGTAGCCCTAATTCGTTAGTAGCCAAATTATTTTTGTCACTGAAGTACAAGAATCTCCATAGCACATGAATGAGACATGGTTTACTAGTTTACACACATCTTTATAACTCCAAGAAACCAAAACTCATTCATAAATACTTTCTTTTCAGCAAAGAGAAGGGATACAGAATACCAGAGATATTTTACTTTGAATTCCTGGTCCCCGTTCACCATGACAAAACTAAGAGAACACATCTTATTAACTTCATTAAAGAACTTTGGTCCTTAATAGAGAAAAATAAACAGCTTTCTGTTCACCACACTCCACATTTCATTAAAGTCAAAATATTTCAGTGTAAAGCATTTAGAAAAAAAAAACAACAACATCATTTACTAATAGACCTAAATGTCTCCACATCAAAATTCATCACAATAGCATAGTAGTTTTAGACTATGTGGTTCACAATAACTAGCATCCTTATACTGCATGATCACCAGCAAGGTTCACATACTGATATACCACCTTCACTGAGTTATAGAGTAAAATCGGAAGATGAAATAAGCAACACTTAGAAATAAACATATAACACAAGTGATGATTCAGCCATAACAAATAAACAAAACTCTGAATTTTAAGGCAAGACACAGTAAATAGCCAAGCACCTGAAATGTTACTTAGATAAAAGAGAGAGATTTTAAATAGAATGAGCCAAGTTAGGTTTGAATTGATTTAAGGTTAGACACCAATTTCAAATGTCTATGAATATCTATAGGATTTTGTTGTTAATTTTCCTTCTGTCATGTTTTATGGGTAAAAAGTCCTTAAACTACCTTGTAATAGATTAATTGCTCTCAAGCTGGGTAACAAAAGGGCATAATGACCGGAAAATGATACAAAAGAAACAGAAAAACTATGTTAACAAGTTTATCAACAAACCTGTGTAATTCTCATAAAGTACAGATTAAGGTTCAGTGGTTCCAAACTGGCAGCATTCACGTTGGGTTCATATTTGGGTTTTTTGTTTTGTTTGTTTTTATAAACCACCTGTCCTAAAACGACATTGTTTATGCTAATTATCTTTGTTTATGCCACAATTCTGTTTGTTTACTACATTCTTTTAAAATACCATATCCTTATAAACAGTTCTCACCAGAATTCTTCTAAATCTTGTTTCGGTCTGGTCCTCCTCGGCAGCCCACTGAGCAGAATGCAGCTCTACAATGAAGGCGCAAGAGCTGGGAACAACTTTGAGTCTCTGACTCCTCAGGCTGGCAAAGGCAGGGAATACTGCTGAGGTTTGACTCAGGCTCCAACGGAAAAGGATCTGAATGTGTAGAAATGCAACAACCCCCTATTGGACAAGCAGAACCATACGCCACTGTATCTCCAGAGGAGATGTATGAACTCTCAACTAGTAAGTGAAGAGAACAAATATAAGTGTAAGGAGAAGGGAGTGTAGCTTTCAAAATGCAGGAGAAAAGACACAGGATAAAAAACGATATAGGAAAAGGTCTTCTCTTGAATCATTATCAGTTCCTGATTAAAATGAAGGAATATGTAGCATTCTCCTAAAGGATGTCTAAATAAATACTGTTCACTTAAGCAAAATAGTATCAGTCTTTAAAATTTTTTCTTCTCTAGCAAATCCATTTATTCATCTATATAACACTGTAGTTAGCAATACCACTACATGTATATGACATTCAAATTTTGCATCTAACGTAAATGATGATGATATCAATTGATAGAAAGGAAAGAAGGGCACATAATAAATAAAGCAAGGAAGAATTTGCTATGTTTTAGTCCATGTCTTGTACAACAACATTTTTCCATTAGAAGGAAGGCATTTCATGTCATGCTGAAATCTCTGAATACCTTTATTTTCTGATTGCCATCAACTGAGTCAGAAACTTGACATACTAAACTATATGTAAATTAGTACAAGAGAAATATATTAGTTTATTTCCCATTCTCTTAACCTCAGTGAAATTATAAATAACAAAATATAAAAGAAAACAAAAATCCATCAGTTATACTTATTTAACTAGTCTATAAAAAGGGAGGTGTTCAACTTACATAACACATATCTGCATTATGCATATACACATTTGGAGGCTGGAGAATTGACAGTGGAAACAATAGACAATAAAAATCAGATTTTTCTCCAAGAATGTAATTTTGTTTTTTAAATGCATTATGAATGTAATTCATTTAAAACAGCTTCCAGCTCTGTGAAGGAGCAATATGCTTAAGTATTAGAATAGGTCTTACTATTTTTGTCTCTCAGGTATGATGAATATACAGATTTTAGCTAAAAGCTCCCTAAGAATAGGTAAAGACTTTATTGTATGCTATTATATTTGAGAAACATAAGAAGAGTGCACCAACACGTAAAGTAATCATAACATTCACACATTTCTATATCTGTTAACATGCTAAACACTGAGTAGTACACAATGCCACCTGACATTTACCCCTTAATTGTTCTGAGTAATCAGTCGGGTCTCCTGCTAAGTTTTCAGGACAGCACTCCAGTGTGAGTGTGACAGAGGTGTAGTTTGTCCACTGATTCATGCAAGCTGCATCCCAGCTACATTGTAGCTCAGTGAACTTGCAGCTTATTGAGATGGTAATTAAAATCTATAATCAATTATAATCACCTTTTCCTCTACAAAGTGTTAAGTAAAAAAAATAATAAAATGAACAAAAGCTGGTCTCAGAACATCCTGGAAACATAATATCAAAGTTGCATTTTTACAGTTGCCATTAGGTGACAGAATGTGAACAGGTAACTTTTCTTGGATTCAGGGCTAGGGATTACCTGCTCACTTGAATGTGCTTATCACATGAGTACAATGATTTTTTTTTAAGTTTCTAATTGAGCCAAATAAATTCGTCTAGGTGATAAGAATTTTATTACTATGACCAAACTTTAGGTAATTAAATTACTACTAATGTCTGAAATATTCTTGTAGACCACTCATAGTAATTTTTCATGGTAGTTTAAAAAATTAGTTTTTCACAATACCTGGTGTATGTTTCTTTAGAAAAACACTTAAACATTTCTTAATGTGAAAAAACCTTACATCTTTAGTCAATATGTCCACAAATAAATATAATAGGTAGAAAAAGTAAATCAGGTAAATTTTCACTACAGAAGGTTTTACCCTTGTAGTGCTACCTTTAATATGGAGAAAATAGGCAGACTTTTGTCTGCGCCCATTTTGAGAGGAGCAATCATATAGATGACAGTATTAACTTAATTTGCGGCATCCTACATTCAATTCCAATTTCTTTCTATTTATTATCAAACTGTTTTCTTAAGCAATCATCTTACACTTGCTTTTTACTTAAGTCTCTTATCATAAAGCAATCAGAAAGTGACAAGTAGCCTAGTTATAACACTATTACATTATGAAATAAAATAAGTATAAAGGAAATAAATAGGATACAATATTTCTGATAGAATCAAAAACTGTTTTTCCATTCATCAGAAATAAAGTAATATTGATATTTAAGGCAAATTTTAAATATTTTCATTATAAGAATATGATATATAAATGATATTCCTAAAAGAAAAATCTTAGCTCACAATCTTTTATTATTTATTTTCAGGTAAATATGTAATTTCATTGTCTTCTTTTAAAAATTTTTAGGGGAGTTCATACATTCATTCTAATGATGCTATTACTAACATTTAGATCATGTTGCCAATTAGATTTTCACTGAACAGTGCGACCTAAAAGACTGCTTACAGTTAGTTTCTAAGATCATACTTTGCCTAGTCACCCCCTACCTAAAAATTGTGTTCTTCATAAGTTATAATCAGTTATGACAAAGATGTTTAAAAATAAAAATAAAATATTTCAACTTCTTTACCTTTTAGAATCACTGTTTAAATTGCTTTACCTCCTGAACAATTTTTAAAAGACAATGGAATTGTTACTTATTTTGGATTATTTAACAACTGCTTATTAGTCTGACAGCATTGACCATGTACATGTCTAGGCTGATAATACACACAGAACAAATTAAATCCAAATTTTGGTCCTGATATTTAAGTTTCAAATATTCCATCAAGTTCCAACCAGTCTACAGGTTGCAGAGAATAATAGAAGATGGACCGGACTCTACCAATAGAATTAGGGAGAAAGAGGATCATATAAAACGTCCAAAATACATGACCCCCATCATGCAACTTGTTTATATACAATAGAGCAAAGTTCTCTATTTCATAAAGAAATTTAGAAGTCTTTTTTTTTTAGATTTCTGAATGTTTGAGTTAACAACTCATGTATAGCAGGTGAGATAACAGAATAAAAATTAGCACTCAGTAGAAATCACCTCATTCAATGAAAGTTGCAAAATATTTGAAAAGGCAAAAAAAATCAGACTATATATGACCCTGTGGTTATAGAATATATACTCTTTTGGAGAATATAAATATTCAACATTGAATCTGAAATATATAAACTCTAATGTGAATGACTATATGTATATTCACTCACAGAATTTTAATGTAAACAAATAATAATGATTTACTGAGATTTTTGTATGTATTACCAATTATAACCACAGGGGAAATTTTTAAGAAATTTTATATTTATGACAGTTTTCAAACTAATTTTAGCTACTATTATTTCCAGACATGCTGCCTATAGTAACAACTCTATTGATTATCACTTGCTCATTTAATTAGCCAGTTAGAAAAGCATGCCTCTGGGTGACAAAAAAATTTTAAAAAGAAAGAAAAAAGAAATTCTCACCAGGAAAAAACTGTTAAGAGATTTGAACATCAGAATAGGAAAGGAAAAAATTTAGTTTAAAAAGAGATAACTGAAAAAATACAAATAAAGTTCACAGCAGGAAAGCTTGCTTATATAGAGAAATAGGCTGCAGCCTGTTAATATGTAACTACCTTTTTATAAGAACAGTCTGTTAACACTCTTACAAACCAGACTCAGAGTTTTATTTTCAAAAAGTATAGAGCAGATGAATACTGTTCTTTAAGTGCTACTCTGAGCACATGCTGGAAAACTTACGGTAGTATATTAACACACTGCTACATTAAGCAATAGTATGTTCCAATATTAATAACTTCAACATCTACATATGAAATAAGCTGTATTTGCAAACAAAAGCTATTTTAAAGAGTTACTATATAGAACTTTGAACAAATGAGTTCAAACTATTAAGAAAGCTCAATCACTCACTGGAATTATCGAATAAGGATTCACCTTAATTAAAAAAAAAGACAAAGAGAAAATAAAAGAAGACAGTATTAAAGTATATATGTTAGCTATTTTACTTTCTTCCTTAATCTGATATTGGCTTTACTAACATTTGGTCATATTCAAGCATTATTTTATTCTCAATATCCTTCTCATCTATTGCTTCACTTCTAGAATGTTTTAATCTTTGTCCTTTCTTTTTTCTTCTTTTCATATCAAATTCAGTTGTTTGAGCGATGAACAGCTTGACTTAGCATATTTTTAACCAGCTGGTCTAGCACCTAGCTTGCATTGCATAGTCAGATACAACAAATGTTTATACAGAAGGTAGCTTTCATGAAATTGAAAAAAAAAAAAAAGCCTGGGTATCATGCATCCTGGCTTTTTATAGCTTTTTTTTTTTAAATCACCATACAGAATACAAAGTTTGAATTTTTTTAATGGCAAACAGAATTCTATTTATAGTTCTGAAAATGAACTTATGCTGGGATAAGAACTCAAATTTAAAAATGCAATGTACACTTATAGGAACACTAAGAGGGCTAAAATTCTTTCAAAGCCCTGATTTACTTGAAACAACATCAAATGGAAGAATATCGCACATATTTCGCCATTTAGGAACTACTTAATTACAAATATACATATTCCCATCATAGCAAATGGGGAAAATACAGTAAATTAAAATTTAGTTTAAGACAGCTAGTGCAAAAAGTGGCCACTAAAACTTAGAAAAGAATCATTCCTATTTTCTCTTTTTTTTTGACATTTCAAAAGTAATCTACTAATACATTGCTGTGATGTTAAATATTCTTTTTTAAGAATCTGCTTGCTTATATCAACAAAAGGTCATGTGCACTAAGTAGCTTCCAAAGTTTTACGAAAGGATCAAATAGGAACTTATAGCCTCCGTTTTAACCACCACTACAATATTCTGTCACCCTAGGAATTGCCAGACAGAGATGTTGAAAATCGTAAACACTCTGCACAAAAGCATTTAAAAAGGTGTAGAATGAAGAAAAATATCAATGAAAGAAGAAAGTGAGAGAGTGAATGAGAAAGAGAAAAGCAACGAGTGAGGAAGAGAAAGATGCTTAATGTTCATTTAATTTCCTGTTATAGGACGCAACGTAAAAACATTGAAATCTAGGAGACTTTACAAATCAGTTCAATTTGTTCTGGGCAATCACCACAAAAATCAGCTAACAAGATTGCAGAAACACTAGCTAAAAGCTTTTCTAACAAACAGGGGAGCATCTTCCAATTGATTCAGAGACTACTGTAAAATGGGAGAGTTGTACTTCAATATATTAGGGGGTAAAAACTGTACTCACCTTTCAAACTCCTGAGGTAAATCAGGGTCAGTAAGCATGCTGGAAAAGCACAATTTCCCTTTGTCACAGCAGCCACCTATGATCGTCTCCAACTGAACCTGTCAAGTGAGTCCAAACCTTCTAAACCAATTGATTTTCTCTCTCTCTCTCTCTCTCTCTCTCTCTCTCTCTCTCAATTCTCTCTCTCTCTCCCTCTCTCTCTCTCAATCTCTCTCTCTCTTTCCCCTCTTCCCCCTCCCTCTCCTAGGACTCCTTGACCAGTCTCTTAAAGGGGTAGCACACTTCCAGCTGCGGGGTCTGGCGCTCCCCCCTCCACGGAGTCAGAGCCGGAGGAGCCGGAGCGCACGCTTGCTCTCTGGGGCTGCAAGGCACTAGACAACCTCGGGGTGCCTGTCCTTTCCTTTTCATTCTCTCTTCTAGACATCACCGAGTGTGAGAAGTCAACTCATTTAACATGTCTCCCATACTCTCTCTCCTCGAAATAATAAAAGTCTCTCTCCCCCTTCTCTTTCTCACACACACACACACACACACACACACACCCCAGTATGATTTTTAAAAATGCATTTGCTGCTGATTAAAAGAGAAATCTGTATACTAGCAGAAGCCCGATTAAACTGCATTATTAACTTATTAAGCAAAGAAATTATAGTAATAGCATTTTACACAAAGAATTGTAATTCCTTCTCACCCCTGTCCAGGCTCTCTGCGTGCGCACACGGAAACACACACACACTCACACACACACACTCATACACACAACAATCAGGCATTGTTCTGAAGGAAGAAAAGCAACTTTGACAGATTGAAATATAGCAGAGGCCCCTTCAAGGAAACCTGTAAACAACTTGTCACTCACTCTGTCGGTCTCACTGTTAGCTCGTGCTTTCCACAAAGTGGTGCGAACGTCCTGGCAACCCAACCAAAGTTTCCTCAGCTCCCAACTCCATAAAACACGATGTGCGATGTGGAGGGGAATAGGTATCCACATGCCAAAATAACACACACACACATACACACACACACTCACACGAACAAAAAGGACAAACCAAATTAAAGTAAGAAAAGAAAAAGCAAAAAGAAAACAAAAAAGATAGGACTAACAAACTGTCCTGCTTGGGACTGCCCAGGAGGTCAGGGGCAGACAGCGCTCCCCTGGCTGGGGATCTCTTTAATTTCCTCTGCCCAGGCAGCCACAGATAACAAGGTGGACAAACTATGGCTTTACAGATCCTAAGCTGGCTGGCAAGGCACAGCCTCCATAGCAGTTCCAATTATCTAGATAAAAATCTGGCAGGCGAGGAAGGTAATCAGGTAATGTACCTTTGACATGAAATGACAGAGGCACATACACACACACAGAGACACTTACACAGACACGCATGCAGAGATGGTAGCTGCCCTCTGCACCGCAGCATCTGGTCAGGGAGTAAGCACACACTCACCAACACGAGATAGTGTGCATTCTTCACACACACACACACACACACACACACACTTTCAGTCACTCACACATGCTCTCCACTCCTACTGGGAGGGTTCATTCTGCACAAAGGGCTACATTACAGAGCCCGCCCCAATAAGGGAAAGAGAGAAAAAAAAGCCTTCCATTGTTGAGAGGGCAGGTCAGTTGATTAGATTTTCTGTGGAGAATTCCACGAGGAAATTCCCTTCAAAGCCGAAGTGATTAACTGGGGGCTATTCTGGAAATGGAGCAGACAATGGCTCAATAGTCTGCACAGCCCATGTCCAGGCTGGCACTGAACTCACTTAAAAAAAAAATAAAAGCCAGACTCCCTGTTCTTTTCCACACATTCCCCCCCTCAACCCCCTCCACTCCTTCCAACTTCCCCTCCCAATTCCTTTTATTTTGCAGCTGGACAACATTAAGGGCCTTTAAAACCACAAGGGTTGACCCCACAGCAGTTTGATTAGGTCCCACTTTTTTTTTCCTGGTGACAGGCAGACAGTAAGTTTACTTTCTTAGACATACACAATGTGACACCATACACACATTCCAAATATCAATTATTAACCTTCTCATATTAATATATTTATTTTTCATTCAAAGCTTATACATTTTATGAAAAAGTTGATAATAACTTAATAATGAGATCCATCATTCACAGGGTATCCTAAAAATAAACGCATGTATACTACAAAATCAATGTGGAATAAGATTTAAGCATGTCACTATGGAGTTAAGACACTAACAAAACACAGAATTATGACCCACCCTGAAAAAGCTGTTAACAAGGGATGTGGCAAAAATGACTTGATGCTGACATGATTTTCATTTTCAGCAGTTGGGGAAGGGGAAAGGATATTACTCACTATTCTTTCTTGTCGTTAACCTCAAATTATTTCTTATTACAGCAACAACCCACTCCTACATAGAAAAATGAGGAAAGTGTTGCATTTGTTTTAAATATCAGTTTTTTTCAGCCCTTATGAGACCTACAATCTGATACACTCTAACTGATAAAGTGCGCAAAAAAATAAATGTTTTCTATTGTTAACATGGGTTATGGGAATTAGGGAATGGTAGCTGCACCACTATTATATATCCTTTAAACATAGTATATTTTATTAATTTCATAATTAGAGAATCTTGTTTCCCCTTATACAAGTAGAGAAAAAATGAAGGCAGAGGGAGGTAAGTTCCAGGGGCAATGGGAGCTGGAGTCAGGAAGAGGAGGAGGCAGTGAGGAAAGGATGCAGGGAGAGCACAAGAAAGAGACATAGTGGCAGCATAAAGATAGAAACAAAGATAATGGCCATAAGGCAGGATGCTGAGATCCGTATGGTCCCAGCTGCTGTCTTGCTACAGCTACTACCTCTGGTTGTTTCTCTGAAACTCTAATCCAGAAGGTCAGCAGAGCAGGTAAGAAAGAGTGTGTGAGTGTTGGAGGCCAGCTATAGTATCAGGGAAAGATGCTCATATCAGACTCTTCCTTGCCTTTGGTTGTGTTTTTTATAGACATTTAATATATGTCTGTGTAAGTATGCACATGCCAAAGAAACACAAAGAATATATAAGAAAATATTAAACGGTTTGAGAGTCAGTTTAAGATCTCAACACGTTTCTATAACCATTACTGTAGTCATTCAAAAACAAATTGTTTTTGCACAACCATTTCTGCTGAATGATTTGAAATAGAGTAAAACTAGACAGAAAATTTGCCAAATATAATAATGATCATTTTAATAGTGATATTTAGAACAAATGGGACTTCCAAGCTCATGAGAAATTTTAGTCACATAGATTAGTTCATGGCTCATATGCAACATAGGAAAGAGGGGTATGTGCATCCCTGTTTCCCAGTGTTCAAACTTGGGCAAAAGGAATTTAAAGTCATACAACTGCTTAGCAGTCGTCCATTTGTTGCTTGAAGCCAGATCTTTTTATTTATGACACCATAGTACAGAATAAAATAACAATCCAGAATTTATAGCCAAATGAAAATCCCAAGATGGTACTCACTTTTTAAGTGATCTAAAAGGCTTTCAAATAATTGCTAATGAAATTAAATTTGATATGTCATTGGCATGAAGTTAGTACTGTATTTGATGGTTGAATGGAATAAATATTTTTATATGTAGCTTTCTAGGTCATAAAAGTTCTTTCATTTGAATTCTATATTGCATATTAGAATTTCTGCAAGATTTAGAATATCAGCAAAAGAGAAGGCAGTTCCAAAATGTTATCATCAAATCCTATCATTAGCATTTTCAAGAAATGATTTAATTGATCTAATCAACCCAATGTTGACTAATAAATTATTATTATAAACCTTTTTATTTTATATTAAGTGTTAAGATATTTAAACGTGATATATGTAAATAACTACCATATAACATGGATTAAAAAAAAACTTTATCAATTACCTGAAAAGTCTAACATAATCAAATGATTATGTATCTGGTGTTCTCTATATAGGAATTAACATTTAAATATGATTTTTCTATACTATTACAAGTAGGTCTCCAGAAGGTTCATAATACTTGTAGACTGAGATAGACTTTAACATCCCTGAATATTTATTAAATATTTATCAAAATATTAGGTACTAAGACTTTGAAAGAATTCAATAAAAATTTGTAACAAATCTAATTAAATCTATATAAACAAAATTCAAATTAATTGTTTCATATCCAAGCCCTCTAAGGTAGCTATGTTAAGAAAAGTTAAAACCAAAATAAATTAGTAAATAAGCAAAAAGTGATGATGAGAACTTAAATGCACTTAAATCATTAAATTGGTAGGAAATTTGAAAATTATATACAAACATAACTGTATCTTCAAAGACTGGGGCACAAACTATAATAAAAAACATAAAAAATAAGTTTTCATTTTTGCATCTCTTTGACACTGCTGCAGCAGTATTATGGAAAATGGAATGGACCTAAACGAGTGTGCTTTTGAGCTCATGTTCTTTCCATTGCAAATATGAAAAGGAGGCTCATACAGGCTAAGAAAATAAAACATATGCCATTGAATGCTGCAGGGAAAGTCTCAGAGAGAATATCAGGAACTTTTAAGATCGTAAACAAATTATTTCCAAATTTAACTGTTAAAGGCAATGTTTCAAACAAGTATTTCTCTAATATATCTCTCCTCATTATAAGGGAATTATTTTCATTCCCATATTTTAAGAGAATAAGTAAACATTTTCTATTTTAATAACTGAAATTAAAATATGTGGTCATAAATACAGATGACACTTTAATATTGGATATATGTTTCTACCATCAAGCGTTAGTTTTTGCATTTTATGGAATTTGAAAGGCTATTTTAGAGAAATAAAACTTTCAGGGTTACAACCACAATGAATTTAAAGTAAAATCAGTGTCAGACAGTACCAGCAATGTAGTAAGCGAAACTGACACAAGGGATCTCAAGAAAATTTTCACCTAATATTTTTCTTCTATTTTTTTCTCCTTACATTGATACAAAATATTAAAAAAATAACCCTTCCTCTTTAAAAAAAATTATCTCATTAATGACAATTATGTGTGACTTAGAACATTTAATCTTGTACTTGGAATATTTCAGAAAAACACCTAAGAAATTCAATAGCCTACTTTCCTTTCTAAAGACCTAAACTTGAATTCTCAAACACATGTGTGTCAGAGAATTGGCATATAAGGCCACTTATGGTAATGTCCGTTAGTTAATGAGTCAGAACATATATTTGAATTGTCTCTCAGATCACATTTTTGACCAACTAGTGTTCTTCAAGAACACATTAAGAATTTAGCAAAGAAAATAATCTCATAGTCACAGACAACAGTATGAGCATTAACAGGGTGATGATTACAAGGGAGAAAATGAGGCAGGGGAGGGAGAAGAGGGTAATGGGGGATAAACGGTTATAGAAGGAGATTTGACTTGGGGTGGTGAACATACAATACAATATACAGTGGATATGTACAGAATTGTACACCTGAAACCTATATAATCTTATTAACCAATGTCACCCCAATAAATTCAATATAATTTTTTAATGTGTTTACCTTAAAAATTTTAGTCTCACACTTCTCTGAAAAAGATGATGCCATTCCCAGTAATAGCTCGCCCTCTTTGATATCTTACTCTTTATTTCCTTCAAAATAATTTTAAGAAATTTTAAAATGATAGACTTTGTTTTTTAGCACATTCTACCAGTCACTGTGATGTATATAAAATAAAGTGATCTTATTTTATATTTAAAACAACATCAGATATGTTGTTGTATTTTCCCAACTAAAAATGAGAAAATGGAGGCTTATGAAAAGAAGTTAATTGATTTGTCCAAGGTCCTAAAATTAGTAAGTGGAGATACAGAGAAAACAAGGTTATGCATTCTTCTCTCTAAAGTTCTTAAAAGGCATCAAATGCTAATTTATTTTTTAAAGTCTAATACAATTAAATATCAAGTGCAAGGAAAGTACTTAATAATTATGCTTTAAAGCTAAGTGAATGTCCAAACATTGGACAAAGTTAGGTTGATGCTCCATCCTGACAAATAACTTGATATAAAAGATAATTCTTTATCAACATACTTAAAATGGTCATATTACCCAAAACAATTTACAAATTTACTTTAATCCCCATCAAAATTCCAATGTCATTTTATATATAAATTGAACAAAAATCATTAGATTTGTATGGAACCACAAAAGACCTCAAACAGCCAAAGCAATCCTGAGAAAATAGCACAATGCCAGAGGTATCATGTCATCTGATTTCAAATCATACTACAGAGCTACCATAATCAAAACAGCATGGTACTGGCAAAAGACAAACAAAAACAAACAAGCAAAAACAGCAGACACACTGATAAATGGAACATAATTGAGAGCCCAGAAATAAACCCACATGTATATGAGCAAATAATTTTTGACAAAGGAGCCAGTAAAACCACAATGGAGAAAAGAAATCCTCTTCAATAAATGGTGCTGTGAAAACTGGAAAGCCACATGCAAAAGAAATGAAACTTGACTACTGTTTGTCCCCATGTACAAAAATTAAATAAAAATGGATCAAAGATTATTTCTGAACAATATTTTAGTACATGCAATTCCAGGAAAGTTTTTCCACTGTAGGTATTATATTTTATATACTTCCTGATATTAATTAGAGCAGAAATAAGAGCTAAAACTGAGTAAGCTATGAAAACATTCCAACCCTTAGCTTAATTTTAAGTTGGTAACACTTGTCTATTGTATATATTCTCCTTTGACAGCATATTAAGTAAATGAAAAACAAATCTTATTCATATCAAATAAAAATGTTACCCCTTAACACTATTCAGTGTACTTCTACCTAGAATAGCAAAGAAAGTTATGCATAAGATAAAAATTAGGAGGCCTATGCTCTATAAGAGCCCTTATTCCAACCTTACTAGTGATGTGGTCTTGTCTCAGATTTTAACATCTCAGGGAAATGATGGTTTTTTTGTTGTTGTTGCTGGTTTTTTGTGTGTATGTGACAGATATATAGAGAGTCAGAGAGAGGGACAGACAGACAGGAAGGGAGAGAGATGAGAAGCATCAATTCTTTGTCGCAGCTCTTTAGTCTCCTTAGTTGTTCTTTGATTGCTTTCTCATATGTGCCTTGAGTGGGGGTTACAGCAGAGTAAATGAGCCCCTGCTCAAGCCAGCAACTTTGGGCTCAAGCCTGAGACCTTGGGCTTCAAGGCAGCGACCTTTGGGCTCAAACCAATAACCTAGGGTCACGTCTGTGATCCCACACTCAAGCCAGCAACTCCACGCTCAAGCCGAATGAGCTCAAGCCGGTAACCTTGAGGTTTTGAACCTGGGTCCTCTGTGTCCCAGTCCGACACTCTATCCTCTGTACCACTGCCTGGCCATGCTCAGGAGATGAATTTTAAGGGCCCTCTTGACTCTCAAATTCTGATTCTAAAATCTTTTTTTTAATAAGTCAATTTATAATTTGAGAAATAAAATTTCTTATTTTCACTTTTAAACCAGTTATGTAGCCTTTTTAAAAGTTTAAACTAGCGGCCTTGGCCATTTGGCTCAGTGGTAGAGCCTTGGCCAGGCGTGTGGAAGTCCCGGATTCGATTTCTGACCAGGACACAAGCACCCATCTACTTCTCCACCCTTTCACCTTTACTTACTGTCTCTCTCTCTCTCTCTCTCTCTCTCTCTCTCTCTTCCCCTTCCCCAGCCAAACTCCATTGGATCAAAGTTGTCCCGCGCTGAGGATGGCTCCATGACCTCCCCCTCAGGCACTAGAATGGCTCTGACTGCAGCGGAGCAACCCTCCAGATGGGCAGAGCATCGCCCCCTGGTGGGCATGCCAGGTGGATGCTGGTCAGGCAGGCGCATTCAGGAGTTTGTCTGCCTCTCCCTCCCTCCCCCCCATTTTCATTTCGGAAAAGTACAAAAATAAAAAATAAAATAAAAAATGTTTAAGACTACTAATCCTTGTAGTTTTCTTTAACCCTTTGATGTCATAACTATATTCACACATTAATATAAGATGATAGGAAAAGAAATATTTTATTAAAGTAAATTTAGCTAAATTAAATGAAAGCAACCAAGAGAACTTAACTGGTCACAAAAATAAAACATGTTTTTAAAAGGACTAATTATAAATGAATTAATCTATTTGTGAATCTGAAAAAAAATTTGTGCTTGAATTTTCAAGTCACAACTTCAAAATTCTCTAAGTACAATTACATGTATTAGCATTATCTAATTCAATGAGAAAACTAAAAGCCGTTGATTACTATATTGAACATGTCACATGTGTCATGACGATGACTGGTGTATATATTAGGAAATAAATGTAAATTCTGCTTTTATCCAGAATTTCAAAACACCAAATGAGAAACCCAAAGGCAAACTAAAAAGTTGAAATGTTAGCAATCCTGACAGGCAAATTATGTTGAAGAAAACCTAGTTTTTAAAATGAATTTTGTGAACACTTTATAGAACTCCTGCCAAATGCCATCTTTTATTTTTTCATGCTACTGTAAAAAAATTACTTACAGCCAAAATATAGAAATCAATTCATTCAGGCTATGCACAGGATAAAAATGCAAGAAACAAGACGTTTACCACAGAAAGTATATATTCAGTACTTAATTAATATGTATACGCCTTGGCTGGTTAGCTCAGTCGGTTAGAGTTTCATCCTGAAACACCAAGGTTGAGGGTTTGATCCCCATTCAGGGCGCATACCGGCAGTGATCAATGAAGGCACAACTAAGGGGAACAGCAAATGAATGCTTCTTCTCTCTCTCTCTCTCTGTCTCTTTTTCTCCCCCTTCCTCTCTGTCTAAAATCAAACATTAAAAAAATTATTAAATCTTTACAGTTGTACTGTAAACCATCTATAGGTATATATATTATATATTAAGAATTTTTTGTTTATAATATATACTTTCATAAAATGAAGAAAAATATACATTAGTATTAATTAACAAATACTAATCATATCAAACAGTACATTATTATTTAAAAACACTTAAATATAAATTAACTTTAAATAAATCATGGGTCTATAATCAGAAACATTTCTTTTTATATTTTGCTTTAAGTCAAAGCATAGATTAAAACAGGACAAGCATTTGTAAGCCATGCCAATATCCTAAGCACATCTTTAAAAAATATCTATGTCATTCCTGGTTTGTAGACCAAACTTCTGATTTATTTATCTTTATAGATGGACCAATTACTCTTTTATAAAGATTTTTTTTTATTTATTCATTATAGAGAGGGGAGAGAGAGAGAGAGAGAGAGAAGGGGGGAGGAGCAGAAAGCATCAACTCCCATATGTGTGTTGACCAGGCAAGCCCAGGGTTTTGAACTGGGAACCTCAGTGTTTCCAGGTTGACACTTTATCCACTGCGCCACCACAGGCCAGGCAGACCAATTACTCTTAATAAACCAAAGCATATAAACACTAAAAATTTTTAAAGGACAAAAGGCACTGCAAATAAATCAGAAGACAGAGAAAAGCTGAAAAAATATATATATATATATATATATGTAACCCATATCAAAGGAAAGAGCTAGTCTCCATGATATGTAAAGTGCTCTTTGAATCAGTGAGAAAAAGATAATGCAATAGTAAAACAGGAAAATAATATAACTTGTTCAAAAAACATAGACATGATTCTTAAACAAAGGAAAGATGCTCAATGTCCTTTAATGAAAATGGAATTCATAACTATAACCTTATAACCATTTTTTAAACTATCAACTTGGCAAAGAAAATCAAAACTTTTATTAACATTTAATGCTAAATTATACTATTTATTCATAAATAATTTGTTATCTCCCTTGCCATACTTCCCTGCTCGTGGAGTTTACTCCCTATTCTATTGACTTTATCTTCGACAGGTAACTTGCTTTGGCCAATGTAACATGAAGCTTTCTGTGTAAATGTTTGATTTAGCTCAGCCATCTAATTCTGTTTCTGCCTTCCACCATGAAAACAGTGTATCCCCAATAGAGCCAATCCATCAGCTTGAGTCCTCAAAAGAGATGAAACATGGAGCCAGTTTTGAATGTGAGTCTATCATTTAAAAAAAATGTTAACTATACATAATATAAACAACTCTAGAAAATATGTTATTTAAATGCACACTTAATTAAACTAAAATCTCTTCAAGTGTTGCCCATCAACTATACACAATATTTCTTAATTTCAGAGAAGCAGACATAACACATATTCAGAGGCCTATAATTCATGTGTAATTTTTTATTATTAAAAAGTATTTTGCCTGTTAGAAAAAACTAATTCTAATTTTTTAACAATAATCCTCAATTTAAAGGTATTTTGATAGAATAAAATTTTCATTTTTGGAATATTTCTTTAATTGAAATTCAAAGACCCCAGTGAATATATTCTTGGGGTATATAGTTATTTTTTAAAGAGAAGCTTGTGTATGAATCAAGTTTGAGAGGTGACAGCCTTATTATAAATCAAATATTTGACTTTTCATGCTCTGTCACTGTCTTCTTATCCAGCCTCATCTATCCCAACCTGCCATGAACTTCATGCTCCTTCTCCATTAGACAGTATAGTTGTGGGCAAATAGCCTGTAGTTTCTTCCTTTAATGATTTGGTATGAAATGAAAATTCTTCATGGAGTATCTTTCACACTATTTTACCCCAGTTTGTAAGACTAATTTCTAAACATTATTTAAGATTTGTTGAAGCATCATTTCCTATGGGAATGCTCTCTTTATCCCTTACCTATTAACTTTCATGGGACTTCCATAATACCCAATAGAATATAAGTCCCTACTACTTGGCTCTAATCAGGTTCTATAAAAGTACAGGGTTCTGTCTTGTTCTATCTTTCAGAACAACCTTTTCAAGTTTTGTAATACCCATGGCATGCTTTATCCAGCTGAAGAAAAATATCCGGAGACTTCAGAACCCTAAGTTTGTGTGTATTGGTATGTGTGTGTATTATATTTATTATATATTTAAAATATAACCAGCAACCCAAAATAAAATTTAACTCAGTGTTATTCAAGCACAATCTGTTTTCCAAGATTGGGACATGCTCCCCACCTCCAACATCACCTTTACATCTAGATTTAAATATTATTTCCACAAAAATCATTCCCTAGACAAGTAGTTACGTGTAAGAAATAACACGTGGTGAAGTGTTACAGATCATGCACAACAGTAGTGATGTTAACAGAAGAGTAGAGGTTGAAACTGTTTGTGGGGGAAGTAATATTAAATTTAATATGACTCAATGGCAGAACATATAAGTAGAATTGAAATTATTTCACTAAATCATGTAAAAATATAGAAAAAGTAGATTTCATTTATAAGTATGAAAGACTGTTTTATAAGGTATAAAACACTAAACTCAAAGTTTAGAAGTTTCAAGAAAGGATAAAACACATAATGATTATTTTTAAAAATAAAGACCTATTAAAAAGCCATTGATCAATCAGTTAGGCAGTCACTGGTGAGAGGTGTTCTTATATTAAGTACCAGGAGAACAGTGCTCATCCTTGACAAATGAATCCATAAGTTCTAGAGTCCTGCTCCACACCTCTGCACACACACACACACACCCCAAAGACATACACACACATACTTTATCCCTTTCCAGCAACAACAACAAAAAAAAGACTCCAGAAAGAACATAGAGTTACCATATCACAAATTTCATCATAAAAAGAAAATGCCTTGAAGGCATTTTCTAGGAAAAACATACCAGTGAAAACGTTAAAATTAAAACATCTAAAGTTTTTAAGAAAAATTAATGAACTAGCCACTGCTTTCATAACATCATGCACTTCTTCATTAATTACATAATGACAATACAGTCATCTCACCATATCACGGTTCACTTTTCGCAGTCTCACTGTATCACGGATTTTTAAATTGAATGTATCTAATTTTGTATCATGAATTTTTTGCTATCTCTTGGGATTTTGTGATATATAGATATTTTTATATATTTATTATCTTAATTATTTAGAAAGTGTTTAAGAGCATGAGTAGTATTTAAAAGAAGAGTGTGAGAAAGGTTAATAACAGTGTGAGAAAGATTTATAAGAGTGTGGGGAGGGTTTATAAAGCCTTAAAATATATATTAATAATAAAATAAATATAAGGTCACTACTTCAGATTTTTGCCTATTGCAGGGGGTTCTGGGACCTAACCCCCATGACAGACGAGGGAACACTGTAATCCCTGTCAAATACAACTGCCATTTCATTGTTCCATGTGTCCAGATGCTATTTTGGCAATTAGACAGTCACTGCCATATTGATTGCATTTAAAGTGATCAAGTATGCAGTTACCACTGTTGTCTTTTTATTCCAGTTCAAAGATTTGAATCTTATTTTTGACCTAAAAATATTCCATTTAGTATATCTTTTTGTTGATAGGTTTTCTGTTGCTTTAGTTTAACGCCCTGTAGAAATCATTAGTGACATTATGCCAAGGGCTGAACCTCATAAACAACCTGAACAGTTTGATTCACTGAAAAACCAACCCACAATTCACTAAAAGAAAATGTAATAATGAAACTGTCCAATTAAGCTTGTTAAATTAAATGGAGAGAATCTAATGATTTGGTCTTATCATTCTGATATTCTGGAGGCATGGCTGGGGAACAATAAATACAAACACATATGTTAAAGATGCCCACGCTATGTTGGTTTAAGGAAAGCAGCAAATTCTTTTAAAAGGAAACTACACTATTACATAAAGGGCATTCTAATAGATGAATCGAAGTACGAAAAGGGGCAAATAACTTCCTCTAAATTAATATATATTTAAATAAATTCTTAAGTCAATTAGACAAGTAGGGAGCTATTCTATTAACATGCTGAGGAAGGTGCCTGATCAGGCAGTGGCGCAGTGGATGGAGCATCGGACTGGGATGCCAAGCACCCAGGTTCGAGACCCCAAGGTCTCCAGCTTGAGTGTGAACTCATCTGATTTGAGCAAGGCTCACCAGCTTGAGCCCAAGGTTGCTGGCTCAAGCAAGGGGTCACTTGATCTGCTGAAAGCCCACAGTCAAGCCACATATGAGAAAGCAATCAATGAAAAACTAAGGAGCCGCAAAAAAGAATTGATGTTTCTCATCTCTCTCCCTTCCTGTCTGTCTGTCCCTATCTGTCCCTCTCTCTGACTCTCTCTGTCTCTGCCACAAAAACAAATAAACAAAAAACATGCTGAGGACATACAGAGAAAATAGAAAATGCTGCCAGAGTATGAGTAGTTATAAAAAAAACACATATGAGACTCACCTAGGTTCTCTTAGTTCAAAAATAATCAATTTAGTTCATTTCTAATTTTTTATAATTCCTATCAAATACATATAATCATACCTTTCAGTCATGAACATGCAGTTTTATCTGCTTATCTACAGTTAAAAAAGTTATAAGAACAGATGCAGAATTCAAGGAATTGTTCTTGATCGCTGAATCTGGCATATTCACATAGGAGCAAAATTCAGTATCATAAGTAGACTGGTTAATTTAATGACCTGACTATAGAAGGCTTTCAGAAATATATTCAACAGGATTACAACTGACTATGTATTGATACTGAGTGTAGCATGTATACATTCATAAATGAGTAAAGTACAAAAAGTCAGAAGACTATAAACTGTATTTAGTGGATATTTTTTTGCATTTGAAGTGTATACTTTTAAAATAAACATCCTGCAAATAAATCCAGGTGGTTAATAAACTAGTTATACCTGGTTAATAGAAATTTAATTTTTTTTTAACAGGGACAGAGAGAGAGTCAGAGAGAGGGATAGATAGGGACAGACAGACAGGAATGGAGAGAGATGAGAAGCATCAATCATCAGTTTTTTGTTGCGACACCTTAGTTGTTCATTGATTGCTTTTTCTCATATGTGCCTTGACCACGGGCCTTCAGCAGACCGAGTAACCCCTTGCTCGAGCCAGTGACCTTGGGTCCAAGCTGGTGAGCTTTTTACTCAAGCCAGATGAGCCTGCGCTCAAGCTGGCAACCCCAGGGTCTTGAACCTGGATCCTTCCATTTCCCAGTCCGAGGCTCTCTACACTGTGCCACTGCCTGGTCAGGCTGGTTAATAAAAAATTAAAGCAAACTTTTTAGCCTTGGAACACTTTCTCAAAACAAAAACAAAACAAGGCTTGAGTATAATAGAAATATTAAACTAAAGAATAGAGATGAGTTTGTGTGGTGGGGTTTGGAGCAGAGCTGGGTTGGCAGAGTATTTTCTAAATCCCTCTTTTCAAAGCAAAGTTAGAAAAGCATCACACCAGAATAATTGTAAAATCTGTAGACACAACTTAAGATATATTATGGGAAATAACTCTTGGAATATTAAAAGAATTTAAGCTTGATCCTTATAGGTATTTTATAACATACTGTAAAGAACCTGTTTTTTTAAATCATTTTCCCCTTTTCCTCTATATTATGATTTTTTCACTATCTTAAATACTATACAACTATAATTGTTATGTTTACCACTATTCAGATGTGTTCCTCAAAAACACTCATTTATTATCCCCTTTTTTACATTATTACCAATCCAGGCAGAAAAGTCCTATCTAAGTTACTAAGTATTTTATGCTTTCTTTAAAGACACATAGCTGTCCTGTTAGTATAGGGGTTCCAATGTAAGATATCAAGAAGAATACAACATGTTCACATCTCCTTCTTGGACAACTCTGAAAAGGACCCTGACCTAATATATTGTCAGAAAAGATTATTCATTGTTTTGATGTATAAAGTTCAGCATAACAGTAAGTGCTTCCCTAAGAGTTCATTCAAATAGCTATACACATGCACACAAATTCACACACAGATATTTTTTAATACACCAGGTAACCCAATATATTTACCTCAGTGTTTTTTTAAACACTTCAATCACCTCAAATAAAGAAAAAATAAAAAAAGGCTTTCCTTGATTATATTAAAAGCAAATGCATGTTTGTATATATAAATACACATATATGGACATCTGTATATCCATAAAATTAAAAATATATTTACATGTTTCCATTAACTTTGGCCCACCTTGAGTCATGAACCTTCAATAGAGACTCATTCAACAGATACCTGGCAGGCTGCACTTGCAAACTAAACTTGAAGAAGCGCCACTAGGAGTGCAGACCTTCGCCAGGGTGTTGGCCAGAACCAGGGCAAGGGTGGCTGGTGGGCAGCAGCCTCAGTGTAGGCAGAGCGGGAAGGAATGTGCCTGATGTGAACATAGACACCCATGATTTGCCATGCACATACAGCATCTGCCGCAGGACGGGACTGTCTCTTGAGGCAACGCTGTCCATGATTGCCTTTCACCTGGTGCTGATGTAACTTGTCCACATACACTGTCCAGAATTGGTGGTCAGTGTCATGTGCAGAAGCCTGAGAACTAAGAGTAGCCATTGCCCACTCAATATCAGATGTCCTATTCCGCGTGTATGAGGTGAAGGCCTACCTACCTAGCCACATGTCATTTTCTTTTATTAACTACTTAAGTTTCAACAATGGTGGCCAGAGCATGTTAGACTGCTGGCAGATCCTGCCTGGAAAACAAGAGCCACCACAGCCAAGCAGTGGCGGTGACCTGTGGTGGAAAGACCGTAAGGAAAACGCCCCAGCACTATACAACTTCCTGCACAGACTGTGGACTGACTTTCCACATAGGGTGTTAGGATCCCATGGTGACATTCTTAGTGTAACAACCATAACCACTGGGCATATGTGCAGGTCTAAGTGACATCTGTTTGCATTCTTTTTTTTTTTAATTGAATTTTTATTGGGGTGATGCTGGTTAACATAATTATACAGGTTTCAGGTGCCCAATTCCACAATACATCTCTGTACACCATAGTGTGTGCTCACCCCTCAAGGCAAGTCTTAGTCAACACTATTTATCCCCCTATACCTTCCTACCTATCTCCCAACCCAACCCCATTGCAATCACCACACTGTCCCAGTCCATGAGTCATTTTCTTGTCATTGTTCTTTTTTAGCTCTACCCCTACATGTCCTCATCCTGCCCCTGCCCTATAGCTGTCAGCCTCTTTGCATCTTTAAAATTGGCTTTATAGCCCTGGCCGGTTTGCTCAGCGGTAGAGCATCGGCCTGGCGTGCGGGGGACCCGGGTTCGATTCCCTGCTAGGGCACATAGGAGAAGCGCCCATTTGCTTCTCCACCCCCCCCCTCCTTCCTCTCTGTCTCTCTCTTCCCCTCCCGCAGCCAAGGCTCCATTGGAGCAAAGATGGCCCGGGCGCTGGGGATGGCTCCTTGGCCTCTGCCCCAGGCACTAGAGTGGCTCTGGTTGCAGCGGAGTGACGCCCGGGAGGGGCAGAGCATTGCCCCCTGGTGGGCAGAGCGTTGCCCCTGGTGGGCGTGCCGGGTGGATCCTGGTCGGGCGCATGCAGGAGTCTGTCTGACTGTCTCTCCCTGTTTCCAGCTTCAGAAAAAAACAACAAAAAAATAAAACAAAAAAAAAATTGGCTTTATAGCACCTTGAGACTGACTATCCAACCTCAGTGATATTCAGCCTTAGAAATTTTGTGTTGTCCACTACTTGATGCAAATTATTTCATTATTCAAAATCTCAAAGAAGCAGCATAAAGGTCCATTGGCATATCTTCTAAGTTGAGAGGTAGTAGTGTGGGGGGGAGGTGGAAGGGATGGAATCTAACACCTTTTATCCTCTTCCTCTCCCCTCCATTTCTGCTTCTCCATTTCAGAGAGAATCCCAATTTAAAAAAAAAAAGGCAAATGAATAAATGAATGCATTAAAAGGCTTGCTTGGGTAAATGGCCTGTACTGGACTTTTTTCTCTCCCAGACAAGGGGAAGAACAAATTTGTTTCTATTTAGGCAGAAACTGAAGGACAGGAAATTTGGACAACGATTGACATAAACATTTAAGTAATAAGTTTTGCATTTGCATGTATTGAAAATAAACACATAATTAAAATTATGTAGATGTAAATAAAATATCTGACTTAATTAGAATTGAGGTTACAGAACTGCAATGAAGAAAAAGAGATTGGATTGCCCAGTAAAGTTACTGAAATCATATAAATTTAATTAGCAAACAGGCCAGTCTCTGAATATTGATTTATTGTGTTCATGATAGCCAGTCCAAATTTTATATCACATGCATACTTAGTACATAGTTACCTATAACAGATATGTATTGATATACCAAAATTTCAGATGCAATATAATATTGTACATAAACACAAACATTTATTATGTAGAGTCAGAAAACCTAGGATCAAGTCATAATTCTGTTCTAATAACTTCTCTGATCCTCAGTTGCCACATTCATAAATTGAGATTGATAACAATACCTATCTTGTCAAGATGATATAAATTTTTAATATTTAATATACATGAAAAATGCATCATAAACTGTGAAATGCAATATGAGTATTAGCAATAATTATAGTCAATAAGGTATTGTTGATAAACTTAGAAAAGTAACTCCAGTGCATAAACTAAATCACTCAAATTTTTATGTAAAATGACCTCATTCAATAATACTACTCTTTATAGCAGTGATTACATTTTCCTCTTGATTGAGTGATGCTGAAAAGAGCAATAAGATGCTTTCAAGCAACTGCAGGTTTAACCCATAGTCCATTATTTTCAGATTGTTTATAGTGCATGCAATGCATATCATAAGAAAGGAAACAAAAAAAATTAAGATTCTAAAATGAGCTTTTAAATGTAAAGATTATTTAAGTCTGGACAAGTCCTGCTGGGGGTGAGGACGGCAGAGACGCAAAGACCCAATTCCAGGAACCAGGTTCAGTGACGCAGATCCACTTTATTCAGGAAGTAAGCTAGTTTATATACATGGGTTCAGCCTATAGGATGTTACAGCATCCTTCATAGCCAATGGCTGAAAAGATCAGGGAGCTGCATGGTTGGTGCTAAGTCACTTCCTTATAGTGGGCGAGCTTCCTTCCTGGGTGTGCCCAGGAGGCTTCTGGGAGCTGGAGTATTCTCACAGCATTGCATCAGCCACAGCTGCTAGGAGTGTACTCTGCACTCCACCCACAGATCCCCCTTCTCTTTTAATTAAGACCAATTGGACTTGATGAATGACAGCTTGCTGTTGTAGCTTCTGAATGTTATGCATTATGCAACGGAACCCTAGTAGAACTATAACAACTATAATACCTATTATACTATATGCTAATAGATTAGCTGGATTAAACAATGAGACAAGCTTCTGTAATGTTTGACTAGTTAGGAAATAGAATGGGGGTCTTAAACAGGGGATTCCTCCTAGGGGTTGGGATGTCATTTCCCTCCCATTGTGTTACAGAGAACTTCTAGGTGCCATTAAACACAGTTCCATTTTGATTGTAAAAAATGGACATAGGTTCATGCACGCCCCCTTCCCACAAAGGTCCCAGCATTCAAACATGGAATGGGTGGCTTGCCATGGGCTGCATACTGCATATGGTTGCAAGGCACACTGCACAAATTAAAACAACATGACAAATCATACAATTTCAACAATTACAGAGGTACATTTCACCAGTCTCTGAGCACTTTGCCAAAAGCACAAAATGTCCTCAGCCTTCTTTCTAGCCATGGGAAAAACTTCCCAGGGCAGGGGATGGCCTCCAGCTAAGCCATTCCCCACCCCCATCAGGGTATTTCACATTGTCCAAAATCTTTAGGTCCATCCAACAAAGGAGCCAGTGCTCACTCGAGTCGTAGTCCAGGAAATCAGTCCACACACATGGGGCGTCTGCCACCCCCCTCATCCCTGCTGTCCTGGCAGGTCTTACACTGTCCCAAAGAGGAGCATGTGGCAATGGCAGTCAGCATTTCCATCTCTGCTCTGGAGAGCATGATGGCTTCCACCCCTATGTCCCAAAATGTCAGCGAACCCACCAGTGGCTTAGCAGGCACTCCCTGCTGTTCCAGCAGCCACTCAGTGATGCAAGTCTGGTTTCCATTCATCCTCCCACCGCAGCTGCTGCCGTTTACCTTCTGGAGTCTGCAAATCCCAACTCTGGCCCAATTCTTCTCATCCTCCAAAGATTAAGAACTGAAAACACCAGCTCGTGCTGCCAGGCTCAAGTCCTGGCTTACTGCCGCCTGCATCTGGGAGTCAGCAGTTACTCTAGCACACATAAGCAAGAACAGAGCACCAGAGCCTGGGGGCCCATCAGAGGCAATTCTCTGGGCCCACCCCACCAAAGCCTCCAAATCCCCATGGGTGATGGGGCATGCATGCCAGCTGTGAGGTCTTCTTCTGGAGTGCTGAGGACCTGCTCCCCTAAGGTGTAGTCATTGTGGAGAAGGCCAGGGCTGTGGCTTTGGACAGGTGAAGACTGAGCCATTCAGTGGGTGCCCAAGAAACCCTGTCAAGCAGGTTGGGGGGTTCCTGGGATCCAAACTGGCTGAAAAACACAAGCATAACCTCTCCTTTGCATTAGAAGAGGGTGTGATCCCCACCACTGTGTTGGGTCCTTCCAGCATCATTTCAAAAAGAGGGGAGAGGGAGATAAAGAGTGAGAGATACAGAAAAATAGACAAGACAGACAAACAGAAAGAAAAAAGACACATGGGGTGTATAGGCTGGCCCATGGGTCTGCAGCAGAAACACGTGTTGGAGTTAAAGCTGTGGTAGAAAATGGCATCTGAGAGGCTGGGGTGGGGCATTGAGCCCCGGCAGGGAATGCAGAAGTAGCGACTTCTGTCTCTTTGGGCAGCGGAGCTGATGGTGCGGTTTCTAATGTATCTTAGTTTTGTTTCTGCACACTTGGCCGAAAGTCCACAATACTCGGTGGCCCAACCCTTTTCTTCCTCTATAGGGGGAGGTGAATACGGAAGTAGGGGCTCCTCTGAAAGAGGACTAGCCCATAGGACCTTAGGGACTGGCAGAGGGTCCTCAGCAGGAGCACCAGCCAAGCAGGCGCGTATTGCCAGTAAGGCAGGAGTGAGGCCGAGAGGGAAGGCCTGTCCCTCATGTGCTTCAGCCAAATGAATGCAACGGAGAGCTCGGGCCCAAGTATCCAGGTCCCAGAGGGGCACGTCCTCAATCCAGGGATTGAGACCAGAGAGAATATCCCAATAAGTACAGAGATTCTTTACACTAACTTTAACTTGTCTACTCTGCAATAGGGTGTGCAGGGCTTGAGCCTGTGGCGCTCGAGACTAAGGGAGAAGGTTTCCCATTGCAAACAGTCACTCACTCATCCCTTTGTTGCTGGTTAGGTCCCTGCCTGATGTTGGGCGCCAATTGTGGACAAGTCCTGCCGGGGGTGAGGACGGCGGAGACGCAAAGACCCAATTCCAGGGACCAGGTTCAGTGACGCAGATCCACTTTATTCAGGAAGTAAGCTAGCTTATATACATGGGTTCAGCCTATAGGATGTTACAGCATCCTTCATAGTCAATGGCTGAAAAAATCAGGGAGCTGCGTGGTTGGCGCTAAGTCACTTCCTTATAGCGGGTGAGCTTCCTTCCTGGGTGTGCCCAGGAGGCTTCTGGGAGCTGGACTATTCTCACAGCATTGCATCAGCCACAGCTGCTAGGAGTGCGCTCTGTGCTCCAGCCACATCTAAGCATTTCCTTTATTGTATGATTTATATGATGTTTAGCATAAACGCATGCACACAGTAAGGATATGAATTTGAAAAGTCGACACTAGGTGGGTCCATAGTAATGAACGGAATGTTTTTAATTGAAATGTAGAAACACTCCTGTTTAAAAAGATGCATTACAGCTCAAAAAAAAAAAGCCAATTGAAATAAAGAAAAATGAGCCCTGGCTGGTTGGCTCAGTGGTAGAGTGTTGGTCTGGCATGTAGAAGTCCTGGGTTCAATTCCCAGCCAGGGTACACAGGACAGGAGAAGCTTCCAACTACTTCTCCACCCCTCCCCCTTCTCCTTTCTCTCTCTGTCCCTCTCTTCCCTTTTCGCAGTCAAGGCTCCATTGGAGCAAAAGTTGGCCAAGGCACTGGGGAGGGCTCCGTGGCCTCTCCCTCTGGCACTAGAGTGGCTCTAGTCCTCTGCAATGGAGAGATGCCCCAGATGGGAAGAGCATCATGCCCTGGTGGGCATGCCAGGTGGATCCTGGTCCAGTGCATGCGGGAGTCTGTCTGACTGCCTCCCCGCATCTAACTTTAGAAAAATACAAAAAAAAAAAAAAAAAAGAAAAACTCAATTGGTATTTAAAATATATATAAATAGGAAATATAAAAGTAAATATGCAAAATATTCTAAATTATTTTTAATTCAGAAATTTAGCATCAGCCAAAACAGTTTATTTCCTTAAAATTATAGACAATATGCAGCACACAGTACAAATAAGAAGATAATGTAGAGTCTGTAAGTTATTTAGAATAATAGCTCCCAAGATAAATGTTTTTTTTACCAAAAACAATAATTTTAAAATATACTTATAATTTCACAATAATTTTAGCTAATGGATTTAACAAAAAATACTGTACTTTATCTCTGCAATAAAAATTTTAGAATAGTGGGAAATATGCAAAAAAATTGGATATAAAAATAGGAAATTGGAAAGACTTTTTAACCAAAAATTAGTAATAAAAGATTAAAATCAGTGTAAACAGAATTTAATTTCTCCTATCTGTCTTTATCCTCTGATTTTCCTGGCTTTGGTATTCCTAAGTAGAAATTAATCTCTTTGATTTTAATAATGTCTACATGTTAGGACTCCAAAATAATATTACTATCTCGGACTTCTCTTCTAATTTTACAACTCCACTTGGATGTCTTATAGACACCTCAAACTCAACTTGTCCCAAAATAACCTCTTCACCTCTCTACTCTCCATCCCAATGTTTTTATCATACTAAATAGAGACAGCATCTACCCAATTATTTTGTCCAAAACCTAAGATTTGGTTATTCTTGACACTCTCTCCCTTCAGCTCCCAAATCAAGTTTATCTCCAAGTCTTTCTTGTTCTATTTCCTAAACATATCTTGATTCATTCAATAGTTCATAATGTCATTGTCACCGCAGTATTTATAAGCATTATCATCTCCTGCTGAAGTATTACAATTTCCTCTTAATTATTCTGCCTCTATCCACTCTTGTTTTCTTCAATCCATTTATTCCCCACATAATACCCAAACTAATGTTCTTCTAATAAAAATCTGATTATGTTATTTCCCATGATTAAAATTTTTCAGTCTCCACATTTTCACTTGGAATAAAATTTCTAATCCTTATCACAGCCCACACAATACTTCATAGCCACCAGCTCCAGTCACAGGTGTTAGCTCTGTTACCAGGATATACTAAATCCTTTCTGAACTAAAGCTTCTGTCCTCTGCTATCTTCTCTGTTTGTAATAATGTTTGTCTAATTTTTATTTGCTTAATGTCTCCTTCAACCTAATTTTCATTTGTGGAGTATCAGTTGTTGGTTAATTAAGATGGATGGTTATGGTTCTGGACTGCATTCTTTTGGTTTAATACCAAACCAGCACACAGACAATATTTTGCACATGCTCAAGCATACAAGTGTGAAGACAAAGCTCCACAATGACTTTTTAACATGAAAAACTCCAAAGTTCTGTGGTCATCTGTCCCCACCCCCAAATAACCGGAGGAGCAAGTTCACCATATTAACATATAATACATTCGTGCTGTGCGACAGTTAATCACGATAGCAGTGGATTTTACACTGATTCTGTATATGAATTGATATCGTCTATCCCACTGCCTATCACAGGGACAGAAAAATACAGACTCCCTGCTTCCTAGCAAGGAGCACCTGGGACTTTCAGCTATTTAGTAACTTTATCAAGATACAACTCACATACCAGGCAATTCACCCAATTAATGTGCATACTTCAGTGGTGCATACTTCAATAGTCTGCATTATATTACATTATTATTTTTTTAAATTGAGGATATATATAATACATTTTACTATTTTAAATGTACTATTCAGAGCACTAAAAGCATTCACAATGTTGTGCAACCATTGCTATTTCCAAAATGTTTTTATCACACCAAACAGAAACTTTGTAACCATAAAACAGTAACTTCCCATCCTCCTTTCCCCTTCAACTTCTAGTAACTTCTATCTTATCTTCTGTCTCTATGAATTTTCCCATTATAGTAATAAATATAAATGAGATCATATAGTATTGTACCTTTGTGCCTGGATTATTAACTTACCATAAAGATTTCAAGGTTCATCCATGTTGTAGCATGTCTCATTACTTTTTGTGGCTGAACAATATTCTATCAATATACCACTTTTGCTTAGCCATTGACGGGCACTTAAGTCATTTCTACATTTTGCTTATTCTGAAGAGTGCTACAATGAACACTGGTATAAAAGCTCGTGTTCAGGTCTCTGTTTTCAATTTGGGGGGGGGTACATTCTACTGAGTAGATTTGCTGGATCATATTGCAATTCTGTTTAGATTTTTTAAGAACTACCAATCTTTTCCACAGCATTTCAATCAGCAATGCAAGATAGTTCCAATTTCTCTATAACCTTGCCAACACTTGTTATTTTCCATTTGTGTGTGTGTTTTGTTTTTTACTATAACCATCCTAGTAGATGTGTCAACTGACTCACTTTTGTGCAACTAATACAAATTCACCCAGTATGATCACCATCACAATTACCATGACCTCTCTTATATCTTGGAGAGTTTTTTATTTTAATAAAAATAAATGAAATTTAATAAAATAACATATACTAACTTTATAATTGACTAACAAATGGTAAACCTATGCAGAAATTTTTCACATTTCCTGAAGTCTAGGAGAGACAAAAATAGAATAATTTGAGGAACTTTTCAATAATTTCTGATACTTTGTGATAGAACTAGAATCTTTGCTAAATCTTTTACCTTTCCCAAGTCTGTTAATTATTTCTCCAATTACCACATTTGGGGAGGGGGAAATCCATACAGCTTGAGAGCTACTAAGCACTAAACACTGTGCAAACATTTTTATAGCCAATATATTATATATTCCTCAAAATAGATAATAATAGAGAGTTATTATTTTCCCATTTTATAGATAAAAAAGTGAGACTATAAAAGAACTATATTTAAAAGACTACCCTGGCCAGTTGGCTCAGCGGTAGAGCGTCGGCCTAGCGTGCAGAGGACCCGGGTTTGATTCCCGGCCAGGGCACATAGGAGAAGCGCCCATTTGCTTCTCCACCCCTCCGCCACGCTTTCCTCTCTGTCTCTCTCTTCCCCTCCCGCAGCTGAGGCTCCATTGGAGCAAAGATGGCCCGGGCGCTGGGGATGGCTCTGTGGCCTCTGCCTCAGGTGCTAGAGTGGCTCTGGTCGCAATATGGCGATGCCCAGGATGGGCAGAGCATCGCCCCCTGGTGGGCAGAGCGTCGCCCCATTGTGGGCGTGCTGGGTGGATCCCAGTCGGGCGCATGCGGGAGTCTGTCTGACTGTCTCTCCCCGTTTCCAGCTTCAGAAAAATGAAAAAATAAAAAATAAAAAAGACTAGCAGGATTAGAGTTACTTATTGGATCTGAATTTTTACTAGTTTTTCATCTCTACATTTAATAAATATGCATTAAATACCTAATGAAATCTTACATGGCATTTCCAAATATAATATAGATAACAATTATACTGCTTTGGTTAAAAGTTGGGAGAAAATCAGGATATGCACCATGAGCTCTTGTCCTCCAAGGCAGTTTGCCCATAGATCTGCAGTTTGACATTAAAAAAGACTAGATAGGCCCTGGCCAGTTGGCTCAGTGGTAGAGTGTCGGCCTGGCATGCAGAAGTCCTGGGTTTGATTCCCGGCCAGGGCACACAGGAGAAGCGCCCGTCTGCTTTTCCACCCCTCCCCCTCTCCTTCCTCTTTGTCTCTCTCTTCCCCTCCCTCAGCAAGGCTCCATTGGAGCAAAGATGGCCCGGGCGCTGGGGATGGCTCCTTGGCCTCTGCCCCAGGCGCTAGAGTGGCTCTGGTCGCAACAGAGCGAAGCCCCGGAGGGGCAGAGTGTCGCCCCCTGGTGGGCGTACGGGGGGGGGGGGATCCCGGTCGGGCGCATGCGGGAGTCTGTCTCTCCCCATTTCCAGCTTCAGAAAAATACAAAAAAAAAAAAAAAAAAAAAAAAGACTAGATAATACCTGTGTTCCTTACTCTATAACAGGGGTCTCAAATTCGCGGCCCGCCGAACAGTTTTGTGCGGCCCGCAGACTAATCCACGAAGTTCAAAATATTTTGGATAAAATTAAGTAAGCCTAGGAGCCTACTTGTATTTTTCATTTCTCTAGCATCCTAGCTAGATATTAGCTTAGTTAACAGCAGTTGTGATGCGAACTACAGTTTCTGGTCGTTTTGTGACACTGAAAAGTGTTGCGTAACAGTTGCCTTTTGTAGACCTAGTGCGGCCCGCCGAAAGGCTGTGATCTTGCTCTGCGGCCCACATGCTGAGTTGAGTTTGAGACCCCTGCTCTATAATGTCAGTTAAAGATTTCAATGTGGGATTCAAACACTGATGATAAATACCTCAGGGTAATTTAGAGTACAAAACTAAAAAAACTAAGACACTAAACATATCCTTGAAGATTCCTGAATTTTTTCTATTTCTTTTTTATTCCTTTCTGTCTTCCTGTTTTTGTTGTTGATACTAATGTTGTTTATCTTAGTGACTCAAATTCTACACTGTAATCCCAACTTAAAAAAAAATAAAACAATTTCACCTAGACAAAATCTAGCTTTAAAAGATGATGGGGTTATGGGGAAAATAATCATTATTGATAGATAAACTCAAAACCAGTCTACACTTTCTTTTCAAAATCTAGATGATGATTTTCCCGCAAAAAGATTAGGTTTATGCTTTAGTTCTCTGATATGATTAGTCTTCTGGGCAGAAATAATAGGAAGATAGTATGGGGAAGAGAATGGATCCATTGAAAAAGAGTAGTAATTTGTGGAATTATAATCTTAAAAATGGATTGATGCATAAAAGGAAAAACAAATAATTAAGGATAAAATTTTGGTTTCATAAAAAATAAAAGAACACTTGAGTAAAGGAAAACTTAGGAGAATTAGAAGAACTTAACAAAATAAATTTTTGAAATGTGTTATAAGGAAAGAGAATATTTAGAAAGAAAATAATCTTTATATGTTTGGAAAAAAATCAATCAAATTATGTTGACAAAAAGAAGCAAAAATGTCAATCTAAAAGTGAATCACTTCTATCTCATATGCATATGCCTTGTATATTATATTTGTCATTACAGAATAAAATAAATTAATTTGTCAGTCTTTTTACTTATATGCAAGCATTCTAAACTCCTAAACACTAGAAATTAGGCATAGAGCAATAAAAAATGTTCTATTATTTATTTAAATAAAAATATATTTTCAAAAATCTTAAAATGTTACCATAATAGCTAGTGAAGGGCACAATCTAACTCTTCCTTTATTAGTATTTTTTTTATTAACAGCTCAGTAGTATAACAGAAGAGAGCAAAGCCAGATATTAATGCTTAAGATAATTTAATGTACTTATATAAAAAATAAAGCAGAATGAATGATAAAACATGAAAGATCAAATACCAAGTTCATTGATAAGGGTCCTGTTTATTCTTCATGTATTCAAACCTGACTTTGTGTGATGATTAGTTGGTTGTTTTGAAGTGTGGTTTATTTTGTCATTTTTATGATCATTATTGCCCTGCTATGACTCATTTGTTTGAGTTACAGAAGGTTTGGAATGTAATGTATTTCCTTCCAGTGTGGTAGTGTGACATCATGATTAAGATTATGGGTTTTAGAGTTCAAATTGTCAAGGTTCACATCTTATCTCTGCCATTCATTAGCTACTCTCTGTGCCTCAGTTTTCCCAGCTCTTAAGTGAGATTGATAATAATAATTCCTACTTTATAAGGTTATAAATCTTTATACCTACTATATATATAAATCTTAATAATACCTACTTTATAAGGTATGGATAAAATCAATGAATATGCATAACATAATTGCCTTGCACATAATATGTATGTACTTTTTAAGTTATGCTATTAAGATCAGAAAGGAAGTCAAAAGTTTTATACTCTGAGACTTGTATTTAACCCACCATGTTACTTAAACATAACAAAAGATTACCCTTCTCAACTTAGTTGTAAGCAAAATTATTATGGGTATAAATTACAATTAACATGTGCTTTGTGGTATAGACCTCAGCTTCAAATGTAGTTAATGTGACTCATTTTAACTATTAAGCACAGCAATGAGTAAAAAAGTATATTTTATAGATAATGTAAATATATAAATTTAAAAAACAAACCAATATTTATTTACTCTCATGAAAGAGCTGATTTTACAAAAAAAGTGGAATAATGTAAATTCTTTCAGAATATGTAATTTAATGGAATCCTTGAATTGTCAAACAATATTCTTCACTGAGCTGATTAAAGAAAAAAAAAGTTACGTCTGGAATTAAATAAACTTAAAACCTATTTTGTCAAAATTGCTAAGAAACTAAAGCCAAACAGTTTGACTATCTCAGGGAAATGGCTGAAAAGTCTCTCCAAAGACTTTCCGTCTCTTACAGTGCATGTCTTTAATCATTTCTATGAAGTCCACAATATAGAAAAAAAAGTGAAAGAGAAAGAGTATGAAGTGTCCTCTCAGAAGAGGACAAACTGAGAGACCGAAGAGCAGAATCCATGAAACAAATCCAGGAATTGGCCTAATTTTAGGTATATTTTTTTAAATCAGGTGAACATAAGATTTGTTAAGACTAGAAATTACATGATTATAGATTTGGATAACAGAAGGAATATTACTTAGAAGTGACTTGAAAGACCATTAGACACTCATTTGAAGGTGTATTTCTAGCTATTGCAAAAATCAGTAGATTATGACTCTCATTATAATACACTGAATCCCTTTAATATGACTTTATATTCACTGTAAACCACTAGTTGTTTAAAAAACAAAATAAAATATCAACTTTTACTTTAAAAAGTTTGTTTAGAAATAGAAGAAAAATATGTTGTGAAAAACAAATATAAGTGGTTAAAATAAAAACAAAGGAAAGAAGTTAGAAGAAAGAGAATCAGATTCTGTAAGATGAGCCCTTCTTCCAAATAGGGTAAAGTATAAAAACCCTGCTTTATTGTAATGAACTTGGCATTGAACCTCATTACCTTCTCTGAAATAGTGTATCATTAAACTCATACTCGGATTAAAACTATTTGAGGATGAGACATAAAATAGCAAGGAGATAAGATTTATATTAAGAGACTATCATGACCTGACCTGTGCTGGTGTAGTGTATAAAGCATTGACCTGGAAAGCTGAGGTCGCCGGTTCAAAACCCTGGGCTTGCCTGGTCAAGGCACACATGGGAGTTGATGCTCCTGTTCCTCCCCCCTTCTTTCTTTCTCTCTCTCCTCTCTAAAATGAATAAATAAAATCGAAAGAGAGAGAGAGAGAGAGAGAGTATTATATATAACTTAAAATAAATTAATTTAATCAATACTAATTTCTTCCAACATTTCAGTGAGGTCATCCCCACAATATGAATGAAGGAGGCTCAAAGGGGACATAGTAAGCAATAATTTTGGAGTTTGGAACATGCTGTAAAATGGTGCTGCGCTACTCTATATCTTTCCTAGGCTCCAATTCCTAAAATGTAGTGTCAATTAAGACTGAGGTTTGAGTAAAGAGAAAAATGTTGTAAAAGAAAAAAGTTGAGATGCCTACAGAGTCTGAAAGTTTTGAAGGCAAAATTTATCTCATTATTTTATGTAGGTCATCCTTTCACTTAAAAACAAAACAGAAAAATAAACAAATGCTTTTCTTATCCCCCGTGAACTACAAGCATACCCCCCATCCCCAACTACCAGTTCTAAACCTGCCAGCGCTATAACTTAGACACTAATTTGTAGATTAAATAGACTTTTATGGGCTGGCCCAGTTATGCAAACATAAGTCATAACTTTATTTTCATAGGAAAATGTGTGTCAATTCCAAATCCCATACAAACTATTTAAAACACCTGTTCACAAGTTTAAGATAGCTTACATACTGGGTGTTTGGTTAAGAAGTTAAATGTCACCTTATTTGATAAAAATGTATTAGGAGATGTGATTCATATAATTATTATTAATTTTCAATATATTTATCTGGAGTAAGCACCCAAAGTTAATTTACACCTCTGCAAAGTTTGGCTCATAAACTCCCAAGAGCAGATTGACTCACAATATTTTCAATGTCCAAAAATTTGTGTTTCAATCATAAAGTAAAGAATACCATGCTGCACATTTCAGCACTTATGCCTCCAAACTTAAATAAAATGAAATTACATATAGCCAATATATCAAATGCAAACCAATCAAGAATATCAAAATTTAAAAGTTTCCTTTGATTTAATTTTTCTAAAAGAAACAAAATTTTGGAATTAATCATAGAAAGTATTTATAGCATTGATTATACACAAAAGCTAAAACATGAGATGTAGGTATGATATCAAGTTTCCGAAAATGCCATCACCTGTTACTGTTTATACATCGTTTTTCTGAGCCACCCAATGTCCTTTGAAATCATTATGGCATTATTCTTCACAATGTTAGAAATAAATGTGAAACATTTGTTTTTAATTTCTATGATAAGAAGTTTACTGCCTTTATCATAAACCAATCTAAAGCCTAGCCAATGAAAACATTGAGTTTTCTCACTCTGGGTTTCATACCTATCTTAAATAATGATCATTTATTTGAAATTTCACACTGTTCAACACGTATCTAAAGTTATGTAATGGTTTAATCCCCCCCAAATTAAATGAACTTTCCCATGCACTCTATTAAATAATTTAACATCTTTAGATACTACATACAAAATAATTAAGGCCTTAACAGGCAGTGGTGCAGTGGATAGAGCATCAGCCTGGGACACAGAGGACTCAGGTATGAAACCCTGAGGTCGCCTGCTTGAGCGCAGGGTCCCAGGCTTAAGAGTGGAATCATAGACATAATGCAGTGGTTGCTGACTTGAACCCAAAGGTAGCTGGCTTGAAGCCCAAGGTCGCTATCTTGAGCTCAAGGTTGCTAGCTTAAGCAAGGGATCACTGACTCAATGGTAGCATCCCCCCCCAACCCCTGCCCCTGTCAAGGCAAAATGAGAAAGCAACCAATAAACAACTAAGGTGTTCCAGCGAAGAATTGATGTTTCTCATCTCTCTCCCTTCCTGTCTGTCTGTCCTTCTCTGTGTCTCTCGCTTAAAAAATAATTAAGATTTTAGGAAAAATTATCTAGCACATCTCCTCTCTTTCCTTTTAATATTTTAGATATATTTTCCTTTCTTGATTCATTCTCTTTCTGAATGTAAATAATATGTTTAAGTGCCAATTTTGAAAAGGTATCAATACAGTCAATATCTACCTTCTTCCTGTTATGAAAGATGAGGTAATTAGTCAACCTTTTCTCTGTATCTCCTCCTCCCTCATCTAAAAAAAATCAGGTGTAATTTCATTTTTACATTATGAAAGTTGATTATTCATATTCTTTTTTGTTACATTATTTAGGCCATTATAGGTTGATTTGAAATTAAAAAGAGTAACACAGTAATCGTATTTAAATATAGACTGAGAAGAATTATTGGACTCATGAAAATAATGTAGCACTATAACTTTTTTTTTGAGGAGGAACCTCCCAAATATCAGTGCCTAACAAATTCTTTCACTTATGTTTTTGATTTCTTCCCTTATGGACGTACTTAGCACTACTGTTAGCTGCATTTCATATATTTATTTTTCTAAATTTCTTTTTTGTTTTCCTAACAAATCCTTGAATATTTTTTATTCATTTAGGGTGAATAAATATTACACTAAGTTAATGCATGATTGAAGGTGTTGTTTGCATAATATAAAATGCACTGCAGTTAAATATCTTTTTTACCTTGTAACTTTGAAGGTATTGATTCATTTTATTTCAGTATTCATTGCCACTGATAAAATTTTAATGTCAATAATATTTTCCTTCTTTTAAATGTAGATCCTCTGTTTCTCTCTCTTATTCCATATTTATACATAAAATTTGAAGAGGGGAATGAGTTCTAAAATCTGAAATGTCTTTAACACGCCTTGTTTATGAAACGACAAGCATCAATACTCGGAAATAATATTGGCAAAGAATCCAAGCTTTTATTTGGAGATATATTTCAGAATACTTTACTCTTTCTTTTTCTTTTTCTTTTTTTAGTGAGAGAGACAGAGAGATTGAGGGACTGATAGAGACAGACAGACAGGAAAGGAGAGAGATGAGAAGCACCAATTCTTTATTGTGGCACCTTAGTTGTTCATTGATTGCTTTCTCATATGTGCCTTGACTGGGGGGGGGGTCCACCCAAATCAGTGACCCCTTGCTCAAGCCAGCAACCTTTGGTTCAAGCCAGTGACCTTTGGGTTCAAGCCAGTAACCATGGGATCACGTCTATGATTCCACACACAAGCCAGTGACCCACTGCTCAAGTTGGTGAGCCCACACTCAAACCTGATGAGCCCATGCTCAAGCTGGCAACCTCAAGATTTCCAACCTGGGTCTTCTGCATCCCAGTCCAATATTATATCTACTGCACCACCATCTAGTTAGGCCAAAATCATTTTTCTTTCAATTAATTTCTATTTTGTGGTTGTCTTATTCTTATCTAAAAGTGTATCCCAGTACAGCAATACTTCTGGTCTACTCCTATTTACCATTTCAGAGAGAGGACAGTCTCCTTCTACCTTTTGTCCTTCTCCTTCACCACCACATGCCATGCTGCAACTGTCTTTGTCTCCACCTCTCTTCCAGGGAGCATATGGCTCCTGAACTACCTCTTGAGCCCAGGGGTGAGAACCCACAGTAACAAGGTCTTCCCTGGAGACCGGGCTGGGGAAGACCTGAGTAAATCTTGACAGTGGCTGGGGCTGCTTGGGTAAGGATTCCTAGTTTTCTATCTTTGAAATATTGTATAAATGTGCAGGAGGTGGGATCTTGAGTCTGCATGGGCATAAATCCTTGGCCTCTTACATCTTCTTGTGAAGGAGTGTCTTGGTCAGAACAGGACCAGTGAGTGTCCCTCTAACTTCTCTGCTAGTCTAAGCCTGAAGTTAGTCTGAAGCTAGGACAGTCTATTTTAAGAGACTTCAGAACACTTTTAAATTATGTCTGTAGGGTAGGGGTTCTCAACCAGTAGCCAGGATCTATTAATAGATCACCAATTCTAGTTTCACTACCTACATGCCTCCCTTAGAGGTCTGCCAAAATTGAAGTTGGTAGATCTCCCATTAGGGATTTTATTAATACTTCCTCCCATCCCAGCAGCTCTAGTTTAGAGATTTATTATATCTTTCCATTCTAGGAAACTCAAAATTTCAATAAGATGAGAAAAAAAAAAGAAAGAAAGAAAAAAGAAAAAAAAGGTGAGATGTCCTTTCGCTGAAATTCCAGAATAAAAAACATCATAAATTCTTCAAGATGTTTTAGAAATAATGATCTAAAATATATGTGTGTTTCATCTATCAGATTAGATTTTTTCAATTGTGTTTCCTAATATTTAAGGACCAATATTCTAGTCAATATACACTTTTGGTTTTAATCAAGACATTCCATGACAGCAGTGATTAACTACTCCTTGGCTAACATCACAATATATTATTTTTCTGTGCACATTTTACACACACAAACATTTGTGAAGAGCTTAGGGTTTAGATTCTGATTGATTTAGTTGATTTTTTTTCTCTTACTTTTCTAATCATTGAATGTGGCATTTAAAAAAAATTATTTTTGAGTGAAGAATCCTGAAAATATAGGGTGACATTTGTTGGCCTGTTTTTGTCTTCTGTTTCCCAATATGGAAATTCTTAGGTGTATTTCATACAGAAGCTCAAAAATGTTATCAAATTGATGTTCATTTCCCTAAGTTCTCTGAATATCCAATAGTTATTCTTCCCAATTCATAAATAAAATTCTTTGTTTTTTATTAGTGTCTTCAATGATTACTAGGAAAATTAACAAATTCCTTATACGCTGATATGAAAAAAAATATTGCCTATGTCACTGTAATATTTATGGCAACACTATTCTGTAATATAGAATATTGATTTAATAATTTATCAAGTTCTACAATAGATCACCTAGAAGGCAGAGACCATATTGTTTTCTGTATGTGATCAGCATCCAGAACAGTATGATCTCCTTGAAAAGGAAGTGAGCACTGAAAAGTATTTCGAACTCAAACTTTATTCTAACCTTTGGGAACTGTATTTGGAGAAAGTCTTTTGAATGAATAAAACCATAAACTGCCTGCTGTTCATAAAAGTCAATTTTTATGACTTACATAATAACGCCTCTCTTTACCTCATAATTTTCACCCTCAGGCCTGGAGAGATGCTCCTTCTACCTTTGAAGTAGGAGAGAACTGTAATTCTTGTAACATTTAAGTGGGTGTAACTTTTCTACTTTATATATACCATATATATATATTATATATATATATGGTACAGAGAACTGGGCAGAGGGAGTGGAGAATCATTGCTATTTTTATTACAGAAGCCTATAAATCTTCTAAATTTCGATCCAGAAACATGTATGAATGTGTCTAGAGCCCTAGAGTGGTCATTCGTTCTGAATAAACCAGGAATGCTACCTGGTATATAGGTGATGGTCAGCTTGGTCTGGTGACTGAAAGTCTTGGTACCAGTCCAAGATATAGGAGTTTTCATCTTACCTTAAAGGTGAAAGGCCCAATAAAAATGTTTGTAAGAATCACCTATATAATTTGAAGTTTTCTAAGTAGCCACATTGAAAAATGAGAACTAAACAGGAGGAAAAAAATTTTTTAAATAAGAGGAGGAGAGATAGAGACAAACTCACACATACGCCCTGACTGGGATCCACCCAGCAAGTCCCATCTGGAGCCGATACTTGAATCAACTGAGCCATTTTCAGCTCCCCTATGCTCACACCAATTAAGCCACTGGCTGCAAGACGGGAAGAAGGAGAGAAGGGGAAGAGAAGCAAATGGTCACTTCTCATGTGTGCCCTGACCAGGATCAAATCTTGTATATCTGCATGCCTGGGTGATGCTCTATCCACTGAACCAACTGGCCAGGCCAAAAATAATTTTAATAATTTATTTAACCCAATATATCCAAGATATAATCAATTTGACATGTACTTTATATTAAAAAGTAATATACTTTAAATTTACATTTTCTCACTAAGGCTTTAAATCTAGTGTATATTTAGCACATCTCAATTTAGACTAGCCAAATTTCGAAAGCTTGTAGTCACAGCCAGTGCTAACCTGTGGGATAGTGCAGGAGATGTATCATTTTATGCCATCTCCATCCCTTTTCCATAAGAGCATGATCAAGAACCTGAGTTCATCTCGGAGACTAAGAACCAGAAAATACTCAGATTTGCCAATCACTAGTATGGAGTCCATGATGGTGATAAAATACCCCCGTACCTAAGTTCCCTAAGGAAAGCCTTAAGCATCTGTGTTTAGAAATGGGCAGGCAGTGTTCTCTCCACTCTATCAGTGGCAGGACACTGGAATAGACTGTGGTGTGTCAAGAATTTGTAAGCATTCTTTCTGTCCCTCAATTTTTATCCTCTATGTGGTGGCTTCAAAGCTGAGGTCATGCTTTCCGATTAGAAATTTAGACTCGCCAAAGCATCATGAAATGATAGCACTGTGCCATTCAGGGGTAATGCAAACATTCATGGGATCAGGAGGTTGGCTTTGGAAGTTCGACTCTCCCCTGAAGTCACCTGGGCAGTCATTGCAGAAGTTGGACCAGTGTTCCTCATCTGTACTATCAGGTTTTGGAGTATATGAGTTGAAGTTACTTCCTATGCTGAAATTGTCTAATTACTATATAAATTATCTATTATAAAAGCATAAATTTAAAATCATTTACTAAGCACATTCTAACTTAATTCAGAATTATAAGTGCATTGTATATCTATAAAAAGATGAAGTTATGAAATGTGATCCAAGAAAAGAGATTTTTATTTTTTTAACAGAAAGTGAGATTTCTGTGGAATAGATCTTCACCAAGAACTTACACAAACTAGATTTTCCTTAAATTTTGTTCTAACTTATTATTTGTGAAATTATTTAAGGTGAAGAAAGAAGTTATTTTTTAAAATTAAACTTTTCAGTAGTGCCCTTCAGACATATTTTAAGTAAAAATGAATAGAAAAAAAAGAAGTAAGACAAAATTTAAAAACAAAATAAAGCTCAATGTTTAGCCTTGGAAAACAGAATCCTCGAAACATGCTTTCTAAATTTCCAGCTCTGAAGCTATAAGCTCAGAAGAAAAAAAAATTAAAGGATAAACTCTTCTTTGATTTTTCTCAATATTTCTTTCTCTATATGTCTTTCACATAGTCATTGATTCATTTATTTAGTAACTGTTTACTAAAACCCTACTATAGCCCTGGCCAGTTGGCTCAGTGGTAGAGTGTCAGCCCAGCGTGTGGAACTCCTGGGTTCAATTCCCGGCCAGGGCACACAGGAGAAGCACTCATCTGCTTCTCCATTCTTCCCCCTCTCCTTCATCTCTATCTCTCTCTTTCTCTCCCACAGCCAAGGTTCCATTGAAGCAAGTAGGCCCGGGCGCTGAGAATAGCTCCATGGCCTCTGCCTCAAGCACTAGAATGGGGCCCATTGCAGTGGAGCAATGCCCCAGATGGGCAGAGCATCGTCCCCTGGTGGGCAAGCCGGGTGGATCCTGGTCCAGTGCATGGGGGAGTCTGTCTGACTGCCTCCCCACTTCTAACTTCAGAAAAATATAAATAAATAAATAAATAAATAAATAAATAACAAAAACCTACTATATATCAGCACCGTACTAATAAGAATCAGAGAAACAATAACATACAGGGCATTATCCTTTTTGTAAAGACACTTACAGAAATTGAAGGAGGAAGACAAGCAAAAAAGACAATTTCAATATACTGGGGTGAATGCCACAAAAGAGTAAATTTGGGTTGCAGGAGCCTACAAAGTGCACAAAGTAGCACAGGAGAAACTGTCATGGAAAGCTTTCTAAAGAAGAGACTTCTAAACTGAAGTAATGAAGAAACCCACCAATGCATGAAAGCAGGGGCTGGCTGAAGTTCTGCATATGCATATTTCCCGATAAGGAACAACGTGCTCACAATTTCAGAAGAGAGAATGCAGCCCACTTTAGGGAATACATGCTTAAATCACCAGCTTTAGTAAAGTGGTGATGAAAGAATGAAGATGTATAATCTGGGTTCTCAACACAAATGTCTGATACATGACAAATCAATAAAAATTATTTGAATGAGGAGACATAATATTGCCAAAATGAGGGTACATTTCAAACCACCTATACTTTTATTCTGTAAACTTACTGTTTCCATTAAATTGGCACTGTATGCTTAAATTAGACTTGGTTGTAGATCTAGAAAATCAAAGTTTGAAAAATGTTTCTTAGTAAATATTGAGTAGGTATTTAATATAATGGACAGATAAGAATGATCATAATTAGTACATAAATTGTTTCCTCCTAAATATATTCTTTTAAAATATTTGAAAATGGGGCTCTGGCCAGTTAGCTCAGTGAATAAAGCATCGTCCTGGCACACGTGTAGGCTGTGATCCTTGGTCAGGGCACGTATGAGAAGCAATCTATGTGTGCCTGGATAATTGGAATGATGAGTTGATTCATCTCTCTCTCTCTCTCAAATCAATGCTAAAAAATGTTTAAATGCATTTAAGAATGCTTTAAAATTATTTTTTCTCTTAAGTATTATAAGTACCCCCTCTGTCAGCCCAAATACAACCTGCCTTTCATCATTTTTATTTTGTTAAAAAGAGAAACTGCTGCCCAGCATTTGTAAAACAGCTATATATTCTAATTTGGCAAAATCAAGATGATTAGTTTCTTGGTGTATCTGTTTTTATATATTTCTTCCTTTGATAGTAAGTTAATGTGGATATTAAAAACAGGTAACTTGAAGTTTGTAATTAAATTACATTGTCTAAGTTTCTCTTTGTGTTCTCATAATATGTGACCTAAAGAGTCTTAACAATAAACAGCCTGACCAAGCAGTGGCACAATGGATAGAGTGTCAGACTGGGATGTGGAGGACCCAGGTTCGAAACCCCAAGGTCGCCAGCTTGAGCACAGGCTCATCTGGTTTGAGCAAGGGGTCACTTGGTCTGCTGTAGCCCCCCAGTCAAGGCACATACGAGAAAGCAATCAATGAACAGCTAAGGTGCCGCAACAAAGAATGGATGTTTCTCATCTCTCTCCCTTTCTGTCTTCCTGTCCCTACCTGTCCCTCTCTCTGTCTCTCTCTGTCACTGTCACACACAAAAAAGTCTTCAAATAAACAAAAACAGCTTGAAAACAATTGAAATGCCATTGCTAAGTAAAAAGCTCTCAGAGGTACACGTACAAATAATCCACTTTCCTTCCTTGAAGTGCTCTTTTATTTTTTGTTTCTGAGAAGAAAAGCAAAAGGGAAATTGTACTAGTTTCCTATTGCTGCTTTACCAAATTACCCCAAGATTAGCAGCTTAAAACAATAAAAATTAATTATTTTGCAATTTTGGGGTCAGGAGTACCGAATGAGTCCACTGGCCGCCTACAGTCCAGGTGTTGGCAGGGCTGCACTGTTTCCAGAGGAGCTGGGGAGGTGTGTTCTCTTGCTTTTCCTAGCTTCTTGAGGCAGCCTGCATTACCTGCCTCACAACCCCTTCCCTGTTCAAGGTCAGCACCGTTGAGTCTTTCTTAGAATGCCATCTCTCTACCTTCTTCTTCCCCATTTAAGGAGCCTTATGATTGCATTGGGCCCATCTGGATAATCCATGATGGTCTCTGATTTTTAACTGATTGACTATCTCAATTTCATCTACAGCTTTCATTTCCCCCTTGCTAGGTAATATCGCATATTTATAGGTTGCAGGGAGTAGATGTAGGTATTTTTGAGGGGTTTTTATTCTGCTTGTATGGGAACACTCAAAATAAGAAACTGGATCAATTTTTAACCTACACTGTACATGAACTATATTTTATGTTTGCCCAGTAAGATCTGATTTGAACATGATGCTAAGTTCTTACACATATTCAAAGAAGACATGGAACAAAATTCTTGTCTTCATGAAGTTTGCAGAGAAAATATATATACGCATGTCCAAACTAGAAATCTTTTGGGATAACAAACTTTCATCACTTTAAGTGCTCATTAAGTACAAAAATAATAATTGTTATTATCAATATCAATCAAATTAATGTGATAATGTAGCAATATTAACAACTGTATTTCATTATATGAATCATAATATACTATTAAAAGAAGAAAAAATATATATCTTTCATCAATTAGGTGATTCATCAGTCCCCATAGAGAAAGTAAAAAATTTAGTCATTTAACCAACTAAGCTACATGATGAAAAGTAACTCATTTGAATGATCTTTCATTTCATCAAAATGAATGTTCTCTCCTGGCCGGTTGGCTCAGTGGTAGAGCGTTGGCCTGGTGTGCAGGAGTCCCAGGTTCGATTCCCAGCCAGGGCACACAGGAGAAGCGCCCATCTGCTTCTCCACCCCTCCCCCTCTCCTTCCTCTCTGTCTCTCTCTTCCCCTCCCGCAGCCAGGGCTCCATTGGAGCAAAGTTGGCCCGGGCGCTGGGGGTGGCTCTATAGCCTCTGCCTCAGGCGCTAGAATGGCTCTGGTTGCAACAGAGCAACTGCCCAGATGGGCAGAGCATCGCCCCCTGGTGGGCGTGCCGGGTGGATCTCGGTCAGGCGCATACGGGAGTCTGTCCGACTGCCTCCCCGTTTCCAACTTCAGAAAAATACAAAAAACAAAACAAACAAACAAAACAAAAAAATGAATGTTCTCTTTTTCTTTCTTAGTAGTGACAGACCATTATAGTATAAAGTAGGGGTGTTGCCAAATTTTCAGAGTATCTATAAATGCCTCCTTTTAATGTTCTAGGAAGGAAAAAAAAATTGAGGGATCTTAAAAAAAACATTTATGATCCTTCAGAGGTTTGCACTATAGAATTTATTAAGTTAGCCAAACCTTTCCTTTTTATTTTATTATCTTTCAAAAGAAAAAAAAGCTTAAAATTCTACTTTGAGTTTCTCTTCTTTCTGTGCTAATCAAACACTAAGCTAAAAAGCAAAATTACTCCTAGCTCTTTGTTAGAAAAAAATTATTTACTTTCTTTTCTCAACTAGAAACCATGGTAGAGTTAATTCATTTACTGATTTTACTTGTTATTACAGTTAAGATTAACTTTAATGATTTGTTTCATGTGCTATTGAGTGCCTACTAAGTGTAGTACTATTCTATAAGGTTTGCATGTAGGAGAAAATAAGATAGACAAGTGGAAGCAAAAAATCCACAAATAAGCAGAGGACAAGTGAAGCCTGAGCATAGTAGGCACCAGGTTGGAGGGACCATAATATAAAATGGTCTTAGAGATGCAGCTACATGCATCTTGAGGATTCTGAAAGCCATGATAAAATAGATGATGGGAATTCATTGAAAGGTTTAAAGCAAGAAGAGGATATTATTTGATATATATTATAAAAAGATCATTCGAGCTGTTATGTAAAAGATAATCAAATGTAAGGGGGGAAAACTGGTATTAAAAAAACAAAGTAGAAACTTTATTATATTAATCCAAGTGAGTGAGGATGGTGATTTGGCTAAACAATGTAACAAAAAGGAAAAAAACTGGCAAGCTTTGTGTTCTTTTGAGGATAGTACAAAGGATTTGTTGACTGCCTAGATAGCAAAGAGATAAAGATAAGAATCAATAAAACGTACAGGTTTTGAATTAAGGAAATAGTTGCTAGACTGTGATATTTATAGTGATGGAGAAGGCAAATTGAGAGTGCGTTAGTGGAGAAGATGAACCGTTCTATTTTATGGGAGATGTACCAGTATGTGTCTAAGTTCAGGCGAAAGGATTTGAGAATGATGTGGGAATTTGGTATAGAAAAAACTCAATAAATACAGAAGACCATAAGTTAGAAGCTCTAATAAAGTGATTATGTGACATCCTATAGAAATGCTTAACAGTGAGGTATAGGAACTGAGAAGGTTGTTTAGTAGTAAATGTGGTAGTAAAAAAGCTAAACAGGAGTTTGAGAGCTCTCATAATAGTGAGAGTAGTAATACCCACATGAGTCTGGAATCCACAGGGAATTAAGTCAAGTTGGAAGAACAGATGGGTTAAAAGACAAGGGAAGCCTCAAAGGATTGAAGCTTTATAACACCAAAAAACAAGTCTAGTTGAAGTAAGAAAGTTAGTGCTTCCTTTGCTCTACTCCAGGGGATGTCACTCATATTATATTTCTAGAGTGTGCTCACACAGAAGACAAAGGGAATAGCATTTCTAAGAGTCACCCTAAATGGCATCCTTGGAGGAAAGTTGGAGCTATAGAAGATTGCAGTTAGAGTCTTAAATAGGAAGTTACGATTTCAGTTGTGGGACATTTCTGAATGATGATAAGGAACAGGATTTAGTCATGCAAATGAGTGGCTCAGTAAACAGTAAGACTGAGGATATTGAACAGACACTAAAGACATTCCCCAAAAAAGAAAAAAAACAAAACATGAAAAGTGTTGCAACAAGATGCCAAAACAACAACAATAAATAGTTAACTCTAGAATGATACTGAGATACAAACACAAAATTATTTAAACAAACATTAATTAGACTTGAAGGTATATGAGGAGATAGTATCACTATGACCATAATATATTTCTAGGGAAAAATAGAAGAGAAGAAAGGAATGAGGGAGAGAGAAGTTGAGGGAAGGAAGAAATAGGGAATAAAGGGAAAGGCAGGAAGCTATGTTCTGACAAATTAGAATCAAAAGCCCATGCTACAGATTATGGCATCTGTCTCCTTAATTGCATTATTCTCTTAAATGATCTCTGTCTTGTTCCCATCTGGTCCATTTTTACAAGGCTTCAGAAGGGAGCTTTTAAAAGTACCAAATGGATCACAGCACTGACCTCCATAAACCCTTCAATAGTTTCCCATTATCTACAGAATAATGTCCAAGTGTGGCAATCAAGGACCTTGATGATCTGATCACTACATATTTCTCTGACCACATTTCCCACCATGTTCCCCATAATTTCCTTGCAATACAATTACTTGTCCTTCTATGCAAACACTGTGTATCTTCTCACATCTGTTTCATGCTCAGACTGTTCCCTTTAACTGTGCTGTAATTTGAACACTATATTGCATTCTCTAAGAAGCTTTCTCTAATTTTCCACCTGCCCCATTTGTCCATTTCCTGACATCTCCATGCCCAGGAAGAACCATCACCTTATCACCCCCTATTCTATACTACATTTCTGAATCTTCTACATGCTTCAATCATTCCGTGTTTTCAGTTGTCATCAATGTTTTTAAGCTTCTTGAGGGCACAGACATTGTGCTTCTTTGGCACACAGCAAAGTGCCTTAGAGCTCAATAGTGTTTGCTGAATAGTTGTTTGCAAATATAAGGAGGAAGGTTTGCTAAAGAATTAATGAAAGATGCTATATAATATAGGTATTATGTTTGAAAGTAATCAGACCGGACTAGAATTTCTTTGACATTTTTCTAAGATAACTGGTAGACTTAAATTTAAATGTTAACATCATAGGTAAATGATCCTTATCCAAACCCCCAGTGGCCAAATGGACTTCAGAAACAGAAAATAAATGGATTATAGAAGTGTAATATGGTTTATATACCATATACATATTACATAGAACTACCCATAGAGGTCTGGGACACTATGCCATAATCAAATATTTTAATATTTCTGCCATAAAATATATATTCACACCAAATAAATAGCTTCTTGTCAGGTCCATTTAGGTTTTCCATTAAATTAATTACAAAAATTTCTAATATATTTCCAATTACAAAATGATTTGCAAAAATTTCAGAACTGCCAATAAAAAATAAAAAATTTGTTTAAAATGCTATTTTTTATATACCAAGAAATTCATAGTCAATATTGCCATAGGAGGTGTACTGCAAGTACTTCAATCTCTTTCATTTGTTAATAAAATAATTTATTAACAAAATGGATCAAATGTAGTAACCAGATAGACAAATACAGGAAGTTTTTATTTTTCCTTTTTTTTACCTTTTTATATAAGTATGCAGATTGAGCAATTAGAAGAATAAAACACAAATAATAGAGACCTATTCATCACATTCTAAATAAAGGCTGCCTGGATTGATTTGGCAACATTTTGTTTGGCTTAAAAATCACCTTGTCAATAACTTTGAGGCATCACTTTTTAGAATGTCTTTAAAAAGAGAAACAATATAAAACCTACTTTCTCTTATGCAGCTTTTTAAAAATTATATTTCTTCTCCACATATAATATTATCAGCTGTAATTATCAACAGCAGAAACAAAATAATAAATTTGCAGTCCTAGGAAACAATGACCAGTGTTGGTTGGGGTTATTAAAGGAAGAAAAATCACCTTTATTAATAAGTACCTTAATAAGTGCCTTAATAAGTACCTTAAAATCTGTAACGCAATAGCTTCTAAATATTTTCTGAATAGCAACATTTATATTAACATTGATAGTTAGCAATGAGACAGTTTTTAAAGCTAGAAATTTCTCCTTATTGTCCTCAGAACATTACTTCAGAAAACTTGCACAGAAACTTATGTGCCACAAATAACGATTCCCTTAATCACTTAATTAATTTGAATATATTTATTGATGTTTTTTATTTTTATTTATTTTTTATTTTTTTCATTTTTCTGAAGCTGGAAACAGGGAGAGACAGTCAGACAGACTCCCGCATGCGCCCGACCGGGATCCACCCGGCACGCCCACCAGGGGCGATGCTCTGCCCATCCTGGGCGTCGCCATGTTGCGACCAGAGCCACTCTAGCGCCTGAGGCAGAGGCCAAGGAGCCATCCCCAGCGCCCGGGCCATCTTTGCTCCAATGGAGCCTTGGCTGCGGGAGGGGAAGAGAGAGACAGAGAGGAAAGCGCGGCGGAGGGGTGGAGAAGCAAATGTGCGCTTCTCCTGTGTGCCCTGGCCGGGAATCGAACCCGGGTCCTCCGCACGCTAGGCCGACGCTCTACCACTGAGCCAACCGGCCAGGGCTGTATTGATGTTTTTTAAAAGTCAGTTTGGTAAATAAATTAATAAAATATAATATTTACTACATCATTTGCAATTAAGCCATTAACAATGGCTTCTTTTATAATATGAATTATTAAAATAAGTTATCCAGAAGTTTAAGGTCATTTCTTTATCTGTTCCATAAGTGCATCTAATTTTCAGATAAAAAAATTTCCATGAATTCCCACTCACTGTCCAATAATCATTCTGTAAATTTCAAGAAAATAATTGTCTGGCCCTGGCCAGGTGTCTCAGTGGATAGAGCACTATCCCATGCACTGAGGTCTGGTTCCATCCCCGATCAGGGCACATATGAGAAGCAACCAATGAACACAAAAGTAAATGGAACAACAAGTTGATGCTTCTCTCTACCCCTCCTATTTTCCTACCTCTCTCTCTCCTCCCTCTCTCCTTCTCTCTCTCAAATCAATCTTTTTTTTTTTTTAGTCTCTAGAACTCTTAAGAATACAGGTGTGAATGGTTTTTCAAATATATACATTTTTCATAATTTATTCTTTGAGGTCCATGTCATATAATACAGTAACATATAGACCCCCCCAAAAGAAAGGAAACTTTCCTTTCATTATATAACAAGATTCTTAAAGCCAATGTGAACTTTCTTTAGTTCCACTGAAAATCTGGTTAGAAAGTGCTACATCACAACCATAAAAGCTTGCCTGACAAGAGAGACCAATCCACGCTGGTAACAGTTCTGCTGAATGACTTTGAACAGGAGGATGTGGAATAAAGGGCTAACAAAATTACTGCAATACCTTCTTGTTCTGCTCTCTCTGTCTCTTCCTTATCAATGGGCACACTGACAATTAATCCTACCCAAGGGACTGTGACAATCCCACAGTTTCCTGGGTGTTTAATACTCAGAGTTTGTGATAGCCTACTCTGGTAGGCTAGGTTAGATATCTCAGGCTATTTGGAATTAAAACACCATAAGTCACTTTCACTTTGATATTTCCCTCATAAAATAGCTAATTATTCACAGCAAATAAATAGTCTCTTGCCATTCAAAACAGTAAATATATGACCAATGAAATACTGAATTTCACAGAAACACTAATGTGTATTTCAAATCTCTTCCTTTTAGATACAAAAAATAATTTATATTAAAGAACAGAAGTTTAGTAAATCAGATTATAAAAGTAAAACAAACAAACAAAAAAACACCCACGTAGACATTTTAGTATCTACCTTTAATCTAGTCTAAGAATTTACAAGTGGTTTTAGTACCCATATACAATATTTATTTTTTCAGTTGAAGCAGCAAAGCAAGTCAATGTTATCTAAATCAGACAAGATTCCAAATTGTCATCATGACAACTTCATCTCAGACTGTCAACATGCCACATACTTCTCCCAGGTACCTGTTTGGTCCATGCTCCTTAACAACCCCCAACCTACTCCCTCACTGTCAAAAAGCCACAAAGGATCCAAAAAAAGAAAGACTTTTTCAGGAATCTTTTGGTAAAAAATATTCTTGAAAGTCATTATTTGAAGTAAAGAGGATGAGAGAAAAATTAAAAGGCAATAGACATAAATGAATGTTTCCAAAAATATATAGCATAAAGAAGGAAGACATATGGGAATAATGAAATAAGTAAGATTGTAAAGAGAGGAAATTTTAAAGTAAAATGAAGGAAGAATAGCAGTAATGAAATAGAAATAATTATTATAGGGTGGAAGGGAGGCTGCTGGTGGAAGGAGAGAAAATATCTCTAAATTAAAGTAATAATGAGATTTTTTTTCCCTGATAGGCTAATACAGCCACATTTATGGTCACTAGATGAGGTACAGTAGCTAATTGCCCAAACCTTCAGACATGGAGAAGCAGGAATGAGCTTTTTTATTGTGCTGGTGATCTAATAATGAAAACAAGCTGTCTTTGCAGATATCCCTATAGATGCTCATGATTTGATGGACAAAATATCTAGAACAATTGGACAACAAAGTGATATAAATTCCAGCAATATAAAAATATATCAATTACCTACAGTGTGTCCAGAATCAATCTTTGTGAAGGATGATTCTGGTTTGACCTGAGATCTGTCAAGAATATTTTCTTCCAAAGAGTCCCTGGAGTTTCCAAGCACAGTCCCTGCTGGGGATACATCATAGGCTCCAAAATGAACAGAATGTTAAAAACTAACAAGATTTGTAAGAGTCTTTTCTTGGCAAATTTGACAACAATTAGTGTCTATTAGGTTTTTATTAGCTACATAGTAAATGAAACAGAGGACATGATATTTAAATATATATATTTGACATTTAGCAAGAAAGATTATGAATATAAATACTGGTGGAAAAATAAATGCTTGGAGGGAGGAATGACTGGAAGAGGGAAAGAGAGAGAGAGAGAGAGAGAAGCTAACCTGTCATTATTTGCCCACCTTGCCCACCTGAACCCAATCAGATAGAATCCGCAGTATAAATATGTGTTCAAAGGAATCCAAGGTGGACATTTTAACTCTTAACACTCTATTCCATAAAGGTCCTTCCATCTTTTCCTCCTAGCTCCAGGAACCATGACAACTTGTTGGGAATGCTATAATAGTCTGTTATTTTATCTGTTCTTATCCACTGATGCTGTACCCTTCTTGATAGCCACAGAACAACTAGAACTATTTTTTAAAAAGTGAATCTGATCGTGTCATCCGGGATCCTGTATCACATGTTGACCATGTTGTTGGATGAGGCATGGACTTCCCCCTTTACCTCTCCAGTCTGATCTTGTACCATGCTCTCTCTTACTCTATGCAGCTGCCTCATAAATTCACCACACTCCTCCGGCCATGGTTTTTTGCAAATATTGTCTCCTCTATCTAGAAAGATCTTGTAGCCCTCTCATTGACTAATTAACTCCTAGTAGGTTTCAAATAACATTCTTCAGAAATGCCTTCCTGTGGTTCTTTACCACAGCGATGGCTCCGTGAACTCTGTTTCAGAGCATAAGGTTAATGTGCATTTTATTAGTTTGTGTGATTCTATGATTAATATATATACACCTCATTAGACCAAAATGTCCATGAATGAAGGGAAGATAACTGTTCTTTCTCGTAATTGTGTTTCTAGGGCCAGTAGAGCACTTGGCACATATTAGGTACACAGAAATATTACTGAATGACTAAAAAAATGAACAAGTGAATGAAATAAATGAGATGGTGCACTCACTCACTTCCTCATCTTCCCTATTTGATAACATATGCTTTTCGGTATAAATAAACAAAGAGTAATCACATTCAAGACCTGTTATCAGCTCTTTAGAACACTATCTTTTCCTGTGGTTTCAATGAGCTAAAAGTATTGGAAGTTCATCGGACAATCTAAACCCATGCTCTTCAAACAAATAAAAAAATGTTTAGATACAAAAGCATATTTACATTAAATAATAATTTAAAGTTATTAATATTTGTGTGGTGTCAAAGTACTACAATTATAATGTCAGAAGGAGAAAATATAACTGCATCTTCAAGTAAGAAATAAAAACAGCAATGCTGACAAGTTCATAAGGTGATCAGATCTTATTTGAGAATTCCCCTTTACAACTATAGAGGCAAAAAACATCAAAAGCTAATACTCTTCTCATAGAAATTAAACATTATCCACCTAATAAAATTCTCTACATATAAATGTTAAAGTAGATATTCCATTTATATTAAATACATTTTTAATAACTAATAATTTTTAAAAGTTTTTCTATAATTTTATTTCAAAAATATGTGTTTACTGCTGTTAAAGGCAAAACTAGCTGTATCAGAAAAGTCTAACTTCTACCCTGTCCATGCCTCTCACCCATAGAAAATCACAACATATGGTTTTCCTTTGGTTTTTAAATAAAAAGAATAAGTAGATCAATCTCTCTTTATGTATTTAGCTAGCTTTTTCCCTTTCGCTTGGTTATGTGGTAGACAATATACAAACATTTCCCTGTCTTGCTTTTGTTTTATCTTTTGTTAATAATACATTCCAAATAGCACACAAAAGATGTATGTGTATGTGTGTATACATATGATATAATAATATATAAAAGCACATACATATTTATAAATATGCATTTAACATTTATGCATTAATTTTAGATATTTTAATAAATATGTATTGATACGTCAATGTAGTTTTATTCTCCATATCCCTAATGAACAATGATGTTAGCCTTTTCGTGTACTTATCTGTCACCTATCTTATTGATAAAATGTTTGTTAAAAATATTTTGTCCATATCTTTAATTCAATTATTTATATTCTTATTATTGCATTTAGCACACAAAACACTATTTATAATACATACAATGTGACGTGTTTGGATATAAGTACTATACACCTATGAAACCATCACCACAAACTATGCTATAAACTTATTTAGCAGCTCCAAAACTGTACTCCCTCCCTCTTATTTATTAGTACTATTATTATTTTGTAATAAAAACATCTAACAACAGATATATTCTTTTAGCAAAACATTAAGTATAGAGTACAATATTAATGATAGGTACTACACTATACAGTAGACCTCTATGACTTGTTCACCTTGTAGAACTGAAACAAGAAAAATAGCTGTATGTTTCAATAACACGTTAAACCTCAATATGAAACAAAGACCAATGTGAGGTTTCAGTCATGAAAGTTCTTTTAATACACTTTATCTTAAGATATACAGCACCTCACATAAATGGAAAATAAGACTATAAATATATAGAGAAGTTTAATTCATTTTGGTTATTAGAATGACTTTAATTCAACGAAGATAAACATGCATTATTCACTGTTTGTGTAAAATGAATAAGGGCAAGACAAATTCAAGACATTAAATTATATCATGTAACATGTAGTAGATGACATTGCTGTGCTGAGAAAAGACCACTAAACTACAAGTCCAGAGACCTGAAATGTAATCCATGTATTGTTTCATGATTTTAGTTTAAATCTGAACAAGGATGAAAAGATGTTGAACTTTCCTAGTTGTTAGTGAAATATTACTCAAAACCACAATGAGAGAATGCTTTATATCCACTAGGATAACTACTGCAATTTTTACAAAGGGGAAATAAGTGTTGGTGAGAATGTGGAGAAATTGGAACATTCATATTTTGCTGATGAGATCTAAACTGGTAGAGCTGCCACAGAAAACAGTTTGGTCCTTCCTCAGAAAAGTTAAACACAACATTACCTTGCAATCTTACTACTGGATATATGCCCAAAAGAATTGAAAATAAGTAGCCAAACAAATATTTGTACATGAATGTTCATAGTAGCACTATTCACATTAGTTGAAAGATAGAAACAATCCAAATGGCCATCAACAGATGAATAACAGAAACAAAATCTCGAATGCACACGTGCATGTGTGTGTGCATGTGTATGTATGCATGTGTGTGTGTTTATAGGGCTAGACAAAAGTAGATTTACAGTTTTTCTTTTTTTTTTTCTTTTTTTTTTTCAGTTTTTCATATTAAAAAAGACACGCAAGTTATGATTATTACAATAGCTCTATTAACTCTGTTTTGTATACTCAAAACAGTAAACCTACTTTTGCCCACTGCTGTGTGTATTTATATGGCATGAGATATAGCTATATAAATATACAGATATATGAAGATACATATGTATGTGTGTGTATTTAGTCATAAAAGAGAATAAAGTACTAACACGTTTACAACATAGATGGACCGTGAAAGCAATAAGTAAAAGAATTAAGACACAAAAGGTTATATATATTGTTTGATTCTATTTATATGACACACCCAGAATAAGTAAATTCCTGGACAAAAAGAAGATTTGTTACCAAGGGCTGGTGGAATAAGAGGGGAGTGACTGATTAAGGGAAACAAGATTTTTTTAGGGGGTAATGAAAATTATTGGAAATATATAAAGTGGTAGTTGCACAAAATTATGAATGATTCTGCTTCTGAATTGTACACTTTAAGATGGCTAATTTTTTGTTATGTCAATTTCAACTAAAAATAATTGAAGAATTTTCCTAAGTGGACAAGTAAAGAGCTCAGCAAATCTTCTACTCAAGGCAACACAAAAACAGTAAAAAATTGCCAAAAACAACTATTTCAGAGCTCTGAAAGTTAACCAAAGATGTATAAAGATATAGTAAAATGCTTACTCAAGAAAAACTACTAAGCCTAAGAAAAACAATGGGAGTCTGTGTAGCATTTTATTTTGTGGTTGGGAGGATCTTCCATCCTCTTACTGCTATATTCTTACCAGGGCATTGTAAGCTATAAGGGGCATCAGCTTTCCTGCCACAAGGGAAGAAATGATTTGAATCAGAAATTAAAAAGGCTCACACCCAGAGTTGTTGTCAAAACTAATAACAATCTCTGTGACAAAAAATTGGAGAAGATCAACATCATGGCTTATATGAAGTTATAACACTGGTTGGGGTAAGCAATAGACCTCCTGATAATCAGACATTTTATGGGCTATCCAGTGGAAGAGATAGCCACTGTGGATGTTGGTAAACTCCTCCATAACATTGGAGATCTGGATGATGTAAACATGATTGTAGGATAATGAAGATGCCCTAGTTATTTACTCATGGTTACCTAAATGTGAGGACTTATAAGAGAAGAAAGTATAAGCTGTCACAAACTGTTAGAATTTTGTGTTTCTCAACTCATAAACATATCCATTGACAAAGGGTGAAAGTCTTACTGGCTCATGATATTTAAGCACAACCTCTGACCAATCACTGTCTGAGCACTAAACTGATTCGGGGGAAATCTAGAAAGCCAAACTTTAAAAAAATTAAATTAAATAACTCAAGGAAATGACATTAATGATACATATTGAGGGTGAGATAAAATCCAGAAATTAGTACAATCAAACAAATAAACAAATAGTAATAGCAACAACTCCCAGTGGTGGGGGAGGAGTAGATTTAAGCTTCAAGAAATATGAACAATGCCCCAGAGAACTGTGAGAAAACATGAAGTACATCATTTGCATAATTAAAGTCCCAGTAAAAAGAGAGAGAGGGAGAGAAAAAGAAAGTGAAAGGGGCTAAAATAATGTTGGAAGAGGTAAGAATCGCAAATCAAAAATTTGATGAAAAACATAAATTACATAAACAATAAGTTCAAAACCTCAATAAAATAAAACAGATCCATATCTAGAAACATAGTCAAGCCATTAAAAGTTAAAAAACAACAGCAGAAATAATAGAAAAGATTGAAAGCCTTGATGGGGAAAATGACTCACCTTAGACAAAAAAATCACAATAAATTTAAAAACAAGATACTCAAAAGAAACCATAGAGGCCTGAAGACCACAGATCTGATATTTATAGACGTAAATATATAACAGTGTGTGTGTTTGTGTGTGTGTCTGCCTTTGCTTCCCCTAAGTGATTTTTAAAACCTGCATAAAGCAATAATAGTCATATTATATCATAATCAAAGGGCTAGGTAAAAAATCCTGTCAATTAAAAATTTTATATATAACAAAACTATCCTTCAAAAATAAAGAAAATAAAATATTTTCAGATGAATAGAGAATGAGAGAACTAATTATTAGTACACCTTTCTTAGAAGAAATACTAAAGAAAGTCATTAGGACTTAAAGTAAATGATACCAATAGTAACTTAGTTCCACATAAGTAAATACAGAGCACTGTAAAGATGGTATAAACGTGTATTTTTTTACTGTTAAATTCTTTAAGATATTTTAATAAGAGACAATTTCATAAAACAATAATTATGAAGTAATAGTAAAATTGTATTGTCAGGCTCATAGCACATGAAAATTCAATTAAGGTGGAATAATTAAGCTGTAATGGAGCAATAAAATTAAAGCAGATGGTAACTTTAATCCACAAAAAGAAATGAGGAGCACCAGAAAAAGTAAATATGTGAATAGATATGAATAATTTATAATATATTTTTGTCTTTTTTCTCTCTTAAGCTTCTTTAAGATTGTCTGAATCATTATAACATTGTATTATTAAAAGCATGACAGACATACATAATTAATATTGTAATAGTACAAAGATGGGAAAGAAATGAAACTATATTGGAGTAGAAACTGTATATTTTATAAGAATTAGGTTAGTACCCATCTGCCCCAGATTGTGATCATTTAACATGGATAACGCAATCTCTGCCACAAGCACAAATAAAATAAATACATATATCATATATATACCTACCAAATGTATATAAAGTAAATAAAAATTACACTAGAAAATAGGTATTTATCATACAGAAAAAAAAATGAGTGAGGAATACAAAGAACCGAAAGAGGTAAGACATATAGGGAACAAATGGCAAAGTAGCATGTGTAAATCCAACCGTTTAGTAAGTACATTAAATATTAAAGCATTAAACACTACAATCAAAAGGTGGAGATGATAAGGCAATATTTCAAAATAAAGTTAATTATATAAAGTCCAAAAAAAACTTTAGATTCAAAGGCACAAATAGGGTCAAGCACACATATGGAGAAGATAGAACACCGAAACAGAAATCATAAGAGAGACAGACAGAAATTAGCAAGGATGTAAAAGACTTGAACAATATTATAAAACAATTCACCTAACTAACATCTATAGATAACTTCTCCCAGAACAATACAGATTCTTTTCAAGTGTCCATAGAACATTCTCCTTAAAATACCATATAGCCTGACCAGGTGGTGGCACAGTGGATAGAGTGTCGTACTGGGATACAGAGGACCCAGGTTCGAAACCCTGAGGTCACCAGCTTGAGTGCAGGCTCATCTGGTTTGAGCAAGGCTCACCAGCTTGGACCCAAGGTCGCTGGCATAAGCAAGGGGTCACTTGCTCTGCGGTAGTCCCCGGTCAAGGCTCATATGAGAAAGCAATCAATGAACAACTAAGGTGCTGCAATGAAGAACTGATGCTTCTCATCTCTCTCCCTTACCATCTATCTGTCCCTATCTGTCCCTCTCTCTGTCTCTGTCACACACACACACACACACACACACACACACAAATAATAAAATAAAATAAAATACAATAAAATAATAAAATAAAACACCATATAGTAAGCCATTAAAAGTCTTTTAATGATTTTGAAAGCTTTCGAATTGTACAAAGCATGTACTCTGACAAAAATAGACTTAAGTTAGAAATCAACAACAGAAAAAAATAAGGAAATCAACAATTATTTGGAAATTAAGAACACATTTCTAATTAAACCTTATATCTAAGAAGAAATCACAAAGGAAACTAGTAAGTAGCGTGAACAAAACAAAAACAATAGATAAAACTTATGGGATGCTACCATAATAGGGTTTAAGAAAATTTTAAAGCTTTACTTTCCAAGATAAAATAAAGATCAGAGTGGAAGTCAGCAAAATAGAGAACAGAAACACAGGAGAGAAAAATCAATAAAATCTAAGTTGATTCTTTTTAAAAATCAATAAAATTGACAAAAGTGTAGCTAGACTGATCAAGAGAAAAAGAAAACACAGTGAGAAAGCACAAATAACCAAAATCAGAAATGAAAGTGGAAATATCACTACTGACTTCATAGACATTCATTGTTATTAAGGCATTCAACCAAACACTTAATGTCAACAAATCAGCCACTTAGGCAAAATGTACAAATTCATTAAAAGACAAAATATCCAAAATGACTCAAGAAAAAGCAGAAAAATCTGAATAGACAATAATTGTTAAAATTTTGAGTTAGTAATTAAAAATCTTCCCACAAAGCAAAGCTCAGCCCTTGATGGCTTCATTGGTAAATTCTACCATTAGAAAATGATACCAATCCTTTCTAAACTTCCAAAAATAGAAGGGGAGAGAGGATCAATTAGCAATTTATTTTTTGAAGCCAATATCACCCTGCTACTAAAGACAGAAAAATACATTTCCAGAAAAGAAAAATGCATACCAGTATTCATCATATAAAAAGATGCAAAAAAAGCTCAACAATGTATAAGCAAACTGACCCAAGCAATATAAATAAAGAATTATATACCCTAAGCCCTGGAATTTATCCCAGTAATGCAAGGTTGGAATAATAATTGAACATCAGTTACTGTAATATACCATATTAGTACCATAAGAGATAAAAAATGCAGAAAGAAAACTATTATCCAGCAACTACTCATGGTAAAAATGCTCAACCAACAAGAAATAGAAGGAAACTTTCTCAACACTAAAAAGGGCTTCTGTAAAAACCTACAGTTAATATTAAATTTAATAGTGAAAAATTGAATGTTTTCTCTCTGAAATAGAAAACAAATTAGGGATGTCTGCTCTTATGATTTCCAGTTAATGTCATACTGGATGTTCTAGCAATGCAATGAGTTAAGATTAATAAAGATTTGGCCTAACCTGTGGTAGTTCAGTGGAGAAAGTGTCAACCTGGAATGCTGAGGTCTCCAGTTTGAAACCCTGGGCTTGCCTGGTCAAGGCTCATACCTGCTCCTCTGCCACTGAACTTTCTCTCTCTCTCTCTCTCTCTCTTTCTCTGCACTCTCTAAAATCAATCGATAACTTAAAAAATAAAATAAAGATTATTGGTTATCCATAGTGGAAAGTAGAAAGTAAAACAGTCTTTATCTACAGATTATTTGATCATATACATAGAATATCTAAAAGAGTTGTTAACACTGCAAAAATAAAAATCAAGTTCAGCAAGACTGCGGAATAAAAGATCAACATACAACAATCAAATATATTTGTACATACCAACAATGAATAATCTAAAAATAAAATAAAAATAATAGTTTCATTCACAACAGCATAAAAAATATTAAGGAATAACTTACAAAAGAAGTGCAAGACATATTCTGAAATCTACCAAATATCACTGAAGGAAATTAGAAAACTAAATAAATGGAGACATTCCATGCCCACAGATTGGAAGATTCAAAATATTAAAATAGAAATTCTCCCCCAATTTATCTATACATTAAACACAATCTCTATAAAATGCCAGCAGGCTTTCTTTGTTTTTTGCAGCAATTTATAAGCTGATTTTACATTTTTCACAATAATGCAGAGGATACAGAATAGCAAAAAAAGAAAAACTTTGAAAAAGAACAAAGTTGGAAGAACATATATTTTCAGTAATATATTCAGGTTCTCTTCCTCACTACTAAATATCAAATTCATGTTGAAGATGCAATACATATTTGTCACATCTGGCCATATTCTAATGCAAGTAGCATGTTAAGCATGTTTCTGTTTCAGAGCCTTCACATCTGAAATTCCCTCTGTATGGCATGCAATTCCATAATTAGTATGACATCTTAACACTCATTCCTTCACTTCAGACTCTGATCAGTTGTCAGCTCCTTCAAGACGCCTTCTCTATCTAAAATAGGCCTTCTACCCCTTCTCATCCCCTTTACTTTACATAACCATTCTTCATTTCATTTCTTTTAAGTCTATTATTAAATAATAGAAGGGCCCTGAAAAAGTATCTGGCACATAGGATTTCAACAAGTACTTGCTGAAATAATAAAATCATGTCACAGATATAGCCATCACCATTAGCAACAGAATTTAAAACTGTGTTTTTAAACAACTTTATAAAATACAGGACAGTTAACTCTTAAACATAAGCAAAAACGTACATTTGTTTCACTAGCTATTGAATAAATTACGAAGTGTTCATTTCAGAAAATTTTTCAATAGAACAAAACATAGAGAAAAAAAAATCCCTAAATCATGCTTGACCTTTTTATTTGCATCTGGAATAGTTTTGTATTGATATCCATTTTGGATTCATTTCTTTGGCTAGGTTTAACATAGGCTTATTTAAATGGACCTTTAATGCCAAAGACCTTTATATGAATCATTAATAGAAAACAGTTATTATCTTGACCCAGTAAGTGAATAGGACAGCATTTGTCAAAGTATCCCATGGTCATTCTTATGCATAGAAAGAAAATCCCCATTGGGACTGTGGAACAGAAAGAATATTAAAATAAGAAACCATCATGAAAAGAAAGGTAAGAGAACTGTTCTCATATATTACATTGTAATAGTTTAATAATTAAGCCCCAAATGGTAAGAGAACAAGAAACTGGAGGAAAAATAGTACTGTTTTACCCATTGTTTCCCTTCCTTGTGGAGTCAACCACATTACCATGCACTTCTGGTGTCTCACTGTTCCCTCTGTCCCTGCTTTTAAGAGAGGAACAGTGTTTTGTTATTTTTGTTTGTTTGTTTTTTAATTTTTTATTTATTCATTTTAGAGAGGAGAGGGAGAGACAGAGGAGAGACAGAGAGAGAGAAGGGGGGGGAGGAGCTGGAAGCATCAACTCCCATATGTGCCTTGACCAGGCAAGCCCAGGGTTTTGAACCGGCGACCTCAGCATTTCCAGGTCGATGCTTTATCCACTGCGCCACCACAGGTCAGGCAGGAACAGTGTTTTGTGTCGGGTGGGTAATGGGTAGAAGGAGGGCTGAATATAAGTCGCTCAGCTCCTTCCGAGTTCCAATGGTTCTTCTGTTCCTGTGTGAGGAGACCTGCCTCTACTCACTCTACAATTGGATGGGTATAGTTGCTTAACACTGACACTCAGTATCAGCAAGACTCCCTACCTACATTATCTGATAACACCTTTATCAGTAAAGGTGTTAGCCCTCATCTACCTTATTTTTTTTTGTATACTTGTTGGTTTACAAAACAAAAAATCAGGCAGAGAATATCTTTTTATTTGTCTCCTCAAACAACTCCAAATAAGTTTTTACTGACCATTGTTAATATATTAACTGGAAAATAAAACAAATCAAAACAAGGAAAGATAGGAAAAAGGAAAACAGAAGCAGTGAGAATTTGGGTGTAGACAGTAAGAATTAGAGAGAATTTAAATCTCTAATGTTTGATATGTTCACGCTATTTTATAATGTGTTATTTTTCTTAGTTACTAACTGGTCATTCAACGTCTTCTTAAGTATATTTAAGGAATGGACGAAGAGGAAAAGGTTATCTTTTCTTTGGTTTAAACCCCTTGGAAAGTTTTAAGTATAGCTGCCATTCAGCAAACTGTAAATGATTATGGAGAGGAATAACTATAGAAACCAGAATGTGACTGAAATTAAAGACTAAGATTGCTCTTTTCCCAGTCTACTAATCAGGGACACTTTGATCCAAACCATTTGAGATGACAGGAATAAAAACTGGACGAAAAATTGTGAAGCTTCTTTTACCAAAACACTTTTTAAGGATTTTCTGTGCACATTTTCTGGAATATTATGCCAAATAAACAACTACTCTAATATAAAGGACCCATAGTATCAGTTATTATCACTGTCAATCAGAGAATGAAAGCATTCTACAATGGGCCTTGACAGAACCGACTATTATGATTGTTTCTGCAACGTTTGAAATATGCAAATGAAGACACTTCAAGAAGATTTTGACACAACAGGTTTATCAGATAGGGCTTAATTATGTCAGTCAGTGGAATTCAGTTACCAGGAAGAATAGATGGACATACTGGATTCAGAGATTGATTAAACTGTACATACAGTATATTTTTAAAATTTAGTTCCAAATAGAAAAGATATTTAAGATCTCAAATTCCCTGATTTTCTATTTAAAGTCTTATGACCATTGATTTTAATATTAACTGGAAAAATAAGTGCTCTATTAAAAAAATATATCATTTTTAAAAGGATAATTTAAATATTGAAATTTTTAATAGTTTGAAGGTCATTATCTATGTTTTTAAAGAAATTCCTCTCCAAAAGCCAGATATGACTCACACTTGACAGGGAGGATGGTGGCTAACCTTCAAAGATCCCCCAATGAACCTTGCTTTCCCAAATTCATACCAATGTCCTTAAATCTGGAATGACCTGTCATCTGATTTTTGGCTAATAGAATGCAACAGAAATTATGCTACTTGACTTCCAAGGGTAGACCATAATAAATCTTGCAGCCTCCATTTGGGTCTCCTGAAATGCTCACTTAGAGGAATCCAGTTGCCACATAAGAGACTGCCATGTTTGTTAACAGCTAGCATATGTAGAGTCTGCACAGATGTTTTTCCAGCTATTCCAGCTGTGATACCATACATGTAAGTGAAGAATTACCTAGGATATCCCACTAGTCAGGCCATCAGATGACTTCAGCACCAGCTATGCTCTGAGTACAGACAGTCCCCAGGTTATGAACACAATAGGTTATAGAGGTTTGAAAATGTTTAAGTATTTATATGCACATAAATACTATGTTAAGACAAACATCTAAGTTTCATTTAATAGATATATATACCTGCTCCAGCTTACATAAAAACTCAACTTAACAAACCAACAAAAACTGTCTCATTCGTAACTTGGGGACTGCCTGTAACGTGAAAGAGCCCAAGTGAAAATCATCCAACTAAACCCAATCAAATCACAGGACTATAAAAGATAATAAATTATACGCTGAATTCTCTAAGTGTTAGGGTGGGTTGTAATGCAGCTAGCTATAAACAACCAGAATAGAAAGATGTTGGAGTGGAAAGAAGTCAGACTAGGTACAAATCAGTATACTTCTTCATTCTTTGGCTGACATTACTACTTGTGTGGTCTTAAATAAATCACAATTCACCTGCACCTCTACATTCTCGTCTATAAAATGAATAGGATAGACTAGATCTGGGTCAAATTTGAAGGTCATTGAATGGATTTATGTTATCTAAACATTACTGAAAATTGAGTATACATATTCAATTTGGGACAACAGACCTATGGTTTTCAAGAGATTTTCAATGGGATTCTAAACCCTAAGAAGAGATTAATGACATCAGAGTGTCTCTAAAGACTTCAGCACGAAACTTCCATTATTTTATGAAAGTCCAAAAGAAAATGGAAGCTTAAATATGAATCTATAGAGGTTAATCAAAATCTTTTTCATATTTAAAATTTTATAAGCATGAAATATTAGGTCACATTTTTATTTGAGAATGTTTAAGATATTTCACTAGAAAAATCTCCTAAATTAAGACATATTTTAAAGCATTAAAGAAATAACAATGAGCAAAGTGGAGATTTATTTTTGGAATTATTTTGTGGATTTTTTTTTATTCTAAAGCTGTTATCTTCCAACCCTTGTATGATCCTCAATACCTGGAATTTTCTTGCCTTTATTCAATTATCCAAATATAAGTTTCAAATTTAGTTCACTACTGCAGACAAAGAACTATGTTCCTTGCATTTCCTCACAATAAAACAGCTCAACTGAAATAAAAAAAAATCACTGAATAAATACTCTGTGCCACGAACTTTCTACTTCTCATTAGTCAATGGATTTGTCAACGTTTGCAGCATCGAAATAAGCTTATTACTTTTTGGCCTCTCTCTCTACTAGAATGTAGTTCTAATGGGGCATTAATGTTTGTCACTTTTGTACACTGATATATCCCAAGATGTATACCTGAAACAATGCCGCACACATACAGGTACTTAATAAACATGTGTAAAATAAATGAATAACAATGTGTGTGACTGTTAGGAGAAGTACTGAAAGAAAATCACTAGAAGTAACACATTGCACTGCATCCTGAGAGGTTTGGCCCTTAGAAGATACATTATAGATAGGAACATCTATGGGTAATACAAGTACCTATATACTTGTAGTCTAAATCAGTAATACAAGAAGGTTAAAAGGACTAATAACACCTAAGACTATGAAAGAAAAAGATCTTGTACCTTAAATAAAAATTGTCTTTGATACTAGTAGCTGTATATTTCTTGAAGAATCTTTCTTTAGAAATTAGTGTTCTAAAATACTAATAGCATTTTGACAACAAAGTATAAGTGGATCGAATTCCAAATAACATAGAGTTGCTAACCATTTGTTTCATGGCTTAAAAAGTTAATATCCAATATATCAGATGGTATATCAAAACAATTTAGCAATAATATAGCAATAAAGTGAAGTATTGTACTTAGAAAATTCTTTCACCTAAATAAAAATGTACACCATGATGATTCGTATTAATGGCATGTTAATGTCTTTTTATTTTCTAAAGATTGGAACGTATATTTTATTTTACTAAAATAATTAATTAACCCTTTGCAACTAAATTCCCTTATTTTTTTTTACATCTATTCTTTTATTTTCTCCAAAAGAAGTGGATTCCATTTTTTGTTGTTGTTGTTAACAACATTTATTTGGTAGAGTAGGAAGAGATAATGATTGACAGCTTTGTCCCATTTTTAGAGCTGCTTCTTTGTGGTAACAACTCCTTTGTTGCTCATTCTTCTTGCTGTGCCTGCAACCTGATTCATGCCTGAGTTGACTGGAGATAAAATCACCTTAACACTGGAGGCACAGGTTAATGGTAATTCTTCTAAAGTAATCATTAAGAATAAATAAACAGCAATAGGTAATGAGTTTTACTTTGGGTAAGCATGCAACAGACCACTCATTATCTTGGTCAACTTTTAAAATTATACTTAAATTTGAGCGTTTTTTTTTTCTTTTTATAAAGAATTGGTATTAGCATAGACCATTTCTTCCATTTGGCTAAGAAAAAATAGTGTTTTCTCCTTTAATTGGTGGTATAGATGTAGCAAACAAAACAAAACAAAACACGTTACCCTGATTTTTCTGATATCAGAATCATACTCATTTGAAAATTATTCCTAGGGCTTTCATCTATTTTTATTTATCAGCTATAGGTACATGTCTTTCTTTAACATACATCACTTTTTCTAATTTCCCAATAATTTGTGAGTAATTACATGTTTAATAACTTACAACATTTTCCCAACTGCAAACTTTAGCAGGAAAAACAGAAATAATAAATTTCTACAGTATTAGCATACAAGTGGGCCATTTATGGAACAAGTTAATATTTACTTTTACTTTAAGTGATTTTCTTCTATAGTGATACAGGTAACTAGAAAAAGTACATTTCTTTGCAAAACAGAATGAAGAAAAGTCAAGTTCATGAGAGCAACGTCCAAGTCAATATCACGAGAATAGCTTTCTTTAGACATGCTTTTCCACATTGAGAAGAGTACAGAAGACATTCAGGACAATGAAATTTCACATGACAGGGGAGTCGTTTTCCTATTATCCACAATTTTCTAACTAATGGGAAGAAAAATATTAGAAAAATGAAAAATAATGAATTGGAATATTTTGAAATCTATAAAATAAAGGAGAGAATTTTGAATTAAATGAAAACACTTTGAAATCAATCCTTGAGTCCCTCTAAATCAACTTTATAACTAACTCCATGATCACAAAACCATAGCCCACAACTTTCGGCTTTGTGCTTGTAGTTTATGATGTAACAAATACTAGCAAGCATTGCTAGATATTGTCTGAGAAACCTCCAAGGAACTCAGAATTGCTTTAGGATGAGAAATCAGCAGGTGGCACTCTTTCCTATGCATCCATTTGAACCACTTTTTCAGGGCAGAATATTAGAAGTTACTTCCTAAGAGGGGGAACCTAAGATCTTGAGTGAGCAATAAGTCAGCTTTGAATACAAGAGACACTTATATACCAGAGAACTACCAAATCCTTCCTAAATCTATCAAGTAGACAAGACACACTCTTATTCACTATTTATTACCTCCAGTCATACTGGTAAGTAGCTATTGCAATCTCATCTGGTGTTAACTGCATTCTGTATAAGATTAAAACATGTTTTGTGGGTGAAGAATTCTGGCTTATCCAATGTGAACAAAATATGTTTCTGTACATACTAAACAGTTTTCTCATTTTCATTTCTCTACCTTCTCAGCATATGATCATTCAAAGCCTTTATAAATAGATTAGGTTCCATATGTGACTATAGTAAGCTGAGAAGAGAAATTGGATAGATGGACTCTGCAGTAAGTCCATGAGGAAAGGGATGCTAGAGTCCTAGAAAATGTTCTTTAAAGCTCAAATACATTTTGAAAAGAAAGCTATTCTGAGCAGTGTTGACTTACGTGTGACTATTTCTCTGCATAAGTATGTAACTTAGTAAAGTTCTTCATTTAAAAAAAAAAAGGTATTGAGATCACATGCCCTCAAATTTTAAAATAGCCTTGCAAATGTAATAATAAAAAAGCTCACACTCAAAAGAGAAAAGACCATTTTATTAGTCTGTTTGGAAGTGCATTTCTAAAACAGATCTGCATATTTAGCCCCTGTGGTTGCCAGGAGTAGCCCTGGTTTCCCAAACTTCAGAGATGTTTCAGCTTTTAATGATAATGTAGTATCTGGTAATTTGTCCTTATGTAGTAAAAGGATATTGGGAGGAGACTCTTATTAAGAGTTTGCCATAGTAAACTAATTTGTATCTTGTTTTATATGAGGTACTCCAGGGTAAATTAGAAAGCTTATTTGATTTCCTGCAAAGGCTCAAGAAAAACAGAGTACCATTTTGAGGGCTTAGGTTTGGCATAAAAACCAATGTTTTGTTTTTGTTTTTATCCCATAAAATCTAATAAATTTTAGAATTAATTAGAATTGCATGAGTTTAAACATTCTCATAGTTTTCTAAGACGGCATCTTAATCTATCTCATAGATTTCTGAGACTGCCTATAAATCCTATGAGATGCATTATTTGTAGCTGCTCAAATTTTAAAATGGGAATAAGAAATAATGCAGACTCACTAAAAGAATGGATGAGTGATAAGCACAGAAACAATTTGAGTAGATATCTTTTCCTCATTTGCAAATAAACAAGAAAGATGGGTACTATCCTTTGTAGAGAAGTGTCTATTAGCACATATGGCATATTGAGAACCAATAGTAACTTGTAGTTGTTATGAGAAGATTTATTTCCCTTCTATGAAGAATGGATTTTGGAAAGAGGACTGATGAGGAGATATTCACAGATGTGAAGCATGGATTCTGCAGGGTATTTTAAAATTAGGTAGTGGCTCAAATTTAATCAATGCATTTCATGGCTAGAAAGCTTAGATAAGCCAATGTTTCTCTCTTAGAGCCTCCTTTAACTGTGTGCCATCTCACATAACCTTCCTGGGTAACTATTCATTATGCATGATGGCACACCAACCAGTGAGAACATGATGCTGAGAGCATTATGCTCATCAGAGGCTGTAGGTTTAGCCAATTCTCCTAAAGAAGTCCCAAGACCTTGACTGAGTTGTTTAGCCTGACTCTTTCAGCCTCTGTGCCATACTTAGCCCTTTCTCCAGTGACTTTAAAAGAGGCAGCAAATAGCCTGACAACATGCACATACCACTACTGAGCAAAGTAAGTAGTTTTCCCATTTTAAAGACTTAAGATATTTGATGTACAACATAAGCAATTGGCACTAAGTACTTTATAAACCTCAATATTGGGTTAATTCAATAGGTTTGTTTTCTTCACTGGAAAGTAAAATTCTGCTTTAAACATTATATGTCATGTCAATAAAATGGTAAGTTTTGGGAAAGCCACTTTGAACAAAAGGTAGAAAAGTCAAAGTTAGCTTGCCTAGACAAAAACTGAAGCCATAAGTAGCTTCTTAGAGTCACTGATTACATAGGATGAAATTAAGAATGACTCCTTAAACCCACAATTCCAGAGTCTTGTTCTTCAATATAGACTACAGGGTGTTGAGAAGCACAGTATATTATTTCATTAAGTGCTTTTTGGGAGAAGGGGATTTAGAGTTAAAACTGTGGCTTTGTGTGGCAAGGTCATGACCTTTGACAACTTTGGAGTTTATATCTCTTTCATCTTCTCACTCCCCTGAGACCACTAACTTGCAGAGGGATGGAGCCTGTAAGCCTGGGCTAGACAGAATTCAGCACTGCTGTGCAGCTCGTTTCTCTCCTCCTCTCTCTTTCTCTCTTTCTTTCTCTGTCTCTTTCCCTCTCTCTCCCTCTCTCTTTTTTTCCCCTCTAAACAAAACAGATCTGAACTGAGCCAAGGAAACAAAAATGTATTGTTCCTCGCAGATGGAAGCGAGTGTCGCCTAGGTAACCAGATTAATCTCCTTTTTCTCTCCCTTCCTCTCTTGTAGTGCGGTAATCGGTGGGCTCTTTTCACAAAAAAGCCAGCCTCAAAGCTGGGGCTCTAACTAGGTTCCTAATTAGCTGCAATTTACAATGAAGACAACATGATGAGATAATAGAAATTTGCAAAATAATGACATACCTCAGCAAAATATTCCTCCTCCTAAGAACCATTTTTATACAAAAACAATAAAGAGGGCCCTTCTAAAGCAAAGCTGGAAAATGGTGGTGTATTATGTGACACAGAACATTATTGTTCGCCTCTTGTTCCCCCAATCAACAGCTTATTGTTTGGCATCTTAAATAAAAATGACTCAAATACAGGCCACATAATGATCTCCATTGCGCTAATACACTGTATATACTGAGTAGTCAAAGTGGGGCTGATAAAGTAGCAGGCCCAGGAAGGTAATTTACAATACAATGCAATAAGCATTATTACTGTTCTTAATCACACATATCTTTCTGATTCCTGTCAGGATTCACTCTGACATCAAAAAAGGGCACCCAAAAGGAGGACAGCTAGTAAATGAAATATGATAGATCACATTTGTTTTCATGTGGTAGTTAGCTCAAATGAAGCAGCCTTCAGACTGTTAGCCAACAGTATTCTCTTGAGTGACATCAAAGACTACCATTCAATGAGGGCAGAAAGAAAGAATCCCAGTAAGACAGCACAGAGGGAGGAGCTCCTAGGAACTGAAAGAACCATTAATAGTAATCTCTACCTTATGTCCAAAAGAACAGAGCATGAGCACAAATAAGGCCAAGGCTGACCAGTCCCTGATTGCACAATGAGGATCATCAGCACCTAAGCTGACTTACGGAGAACAGTGCAACTCACACGCAGTGGGTGAGCTTTGACATTTTGCTGCACAGGAGCAATTTGTCACCAGTGACAGGAGGTGTATTCCCTTGTGCCTCGTCTCAATCAAGATGGCAGCATCCAATGACACACGGAATCCAAATAATAAAATAGGATTCAATGCCATGTTTTGCATCAACAAGAATCATTCATAAATGGCAACAGATTGTCTACCCAATCAGGGGAAAAAAAACAACTGTACACAAAAAGTCAGTCCACATTTGCTTATGGCCTAGTAATTGTGAAGAGTACAGCTGCACATACTTGCAAACTAATGGCTCCTAGACTGCCTCATAAATAACCACTGACTAAAAACCAATTGGCCAAGGACAGAAAAAGCATTAACCCCTTGGTCATTTGGCCCTCAGCAACAACAAGACAACTAGATCCCCTCACAAAGTAATTAAAAGGTAACAAGTAGGACAGATTAGAGAAGGTGCCAAATGGGCTCTAATGACTTTGGAGGAAAATTTGTTGTATTTGGTAATAACATTTGCAGAAATGCAAAAAAAGAAGACCATCTGGGTGTATCACAACCCCAAAGATTTTGGCATCCACATTTTAGAAATGTGGCAATAATATCTTAACTTGCATAGAGCTATCAACCTTTTCCAAAGATTAAAAAAAAAAATTTTTTTTTTGAATCTCAGCCAAGAGAGAAAGAGAGAAAAAGGCTGTGACACAGTGATGAAAGCCAAAGACTGGTGGTCATAAATTCCTGGGTTTCCACTTCCAGATTTGCCATGGATTTGACATTTACGGTAAAATGAGATCTACCCACCTAAGAAGGTTAACTTTGAGTTTTATGTAATCCTTAAAAGAAGTGTTCTCATCTATATAATTTATTGAATGACTCAAGACAATAATTTTTAAGGAAATAATGAAGAGGAAAGTGTTACACTATTAAATGACAGTATAAGGTGTAGGGACAAGAATGTTTGACTTCAAGGCATTATCTACCTTCCTGTAGCCTCTGTTATCTTCTATCTAAACTGTCAATAATTGTATTTAGCTTTAAAGATTATTTGAGGACTTAATAAATCAATGCACCAAGGCATATCAACTTGTCTCTATCCCTACACACACACACACACACACACACACACACACACACACACCCAGGAGCTCCCATTCTGAATCAGCTCCACAATTTTCCTTTTCTGAAGCTCTTCTTAACTGAAGAAAATTATCCAGGAACACAGATCTGGCCACAGTCCCACCCACACCTGGGCTCTATCCCTACAAGACTCCTTTCAGTCGACCTTGCTAATCTCCTCTCACGGTCTTCAGAAGCTGTCCTGAACCTTCACCACTCTCTTTAATGCACCATACTCTTCACTTCCCATAAGTATACACTATCTGACCCTCCACATACATATCAGTTTCTGCACACCATCTAAACAACTTCTCTGCAGGGTCACAGGACAAAGCATTTCCCCTCTGTTTCAGGTGAATCCCCCACTAATGGCTTGGATTCACTCTGCTCACATCACCTCAGGACCTTGCTTCATCAGTTTTCCCTAATCCTTGACATAGCTCCTGTTCTATCAACTCATTCTCATTAACCTATCAGCATGCTCAAATCATCCTCATGCTATTACATCCTTCTTCGCATCCCTCTCCCTTTTACATACCATCCTATCACCTCTCTCCTACATTCTTCTTTTCAGTCCAACATCACTGGTCACTTTCACAGCCTATTATTCTAAAAGTAAAACTTAGGTTTAAAAATATAGGTGAGGCCCAGGCCAGTTGGCTCAGCGTTAGAGCGTCGACCTGGCGTGCAGGGGACCCAGGTTCGATTCCCGGCCAGGGCACATAGGAGAAGCGCCCATTTGCTTCTCCACCCCCCCCCTCCTTCCTCTTTGTGTCTCTCTTCCCCTCCCTCAGCCAAGGCTCCATTGGAGCAAAGATGGCCCGGGCGCTGGGGATGGCTCCTTGGCCTCTGCCCCAGGCACTAGAGTGGCTCTGGTCACGGCAGAACGACGCCCCGGAGGGGCAGAGCATCGCCCCCTGGTGGACAGAGCTTCGCCCCTGGTGGGCGTGCCGGGTGGATCCCGGTCAGGCGCATGCGGGAGTCTATCTGACTGTCTTTCCCCGTTTCCAGCTTCATAAAAATACCAAAAATAAATAAATAAATAAAAATATAGGTGAAAAATACATTTTTCCTTAATGTTGGTTGAGTTTATCATTTGCTTAGAAATATTACCCATATATATTTTTATCTATCGATAAAGTACTAAAATATTTTAGAATGAAAAACAAACTTTTCAATACATCTGATATATCAATCTCAAAGTCCTCATACTGATAAAACTGTCAGAATCATAGGAAGTCAGAGTTGAAAGAAAGGTTTGCTTTATTCTTCTTAATTTTGCCTAAGTTGGAAATGACACTGAAACACTTAAGGTCATATGGCAAGTTAAGGGGAGAACTATCACCTGACTTAAAGTTTCCTCACACTCAGGTTAGTGTTCTTTCTATTATAAATTGGATTCTATTCCCTAAAATATTCCTCTTCACATATAATTCTTATTCACATATGAACAAACACAATGTAACATTTGAGTGTAACCATAACAGGAGGCCAATTTAAAATATAATAATGCATTTACACTAAAATGCTTTCCAGCTTTAATTCTATGGAAAATAAATAAACATCTCTATCCAAAGAAAGCCCACTAATTTTCAGAGACAAAACAGAGATTAGAGAAATAAGTGATCAAACCTGGGATTTGGAATAGAATATGTAAATAAAGAATTCTAGTTTTAAAGATAAAAGGGGCCATTTAGATTGTCTGGCTCTACTTCCTGTTATTTGTTTGTTTGATGCTTATTTGTTTATTTGAAAACCTGATCTCAGAAATGAAGGGATCATGCACCAAAGGAGCGGCTTTCTCTCACATCACACCTTTGTCTGAGCCTGAATGATATGGTAATGAAGAGTCAATTTCTCCCAGGTTAGTCGGACACTTGGAGAAGTTACTCGTGGATACATAAAGAGATCCTAACAAGTTCACTGCAGCAGTGGTTAAGAAACCACTGTCTCAGAGCTGATCTCTGGTGACTAAGATCTGATTTACCACTAAGAAGGAATCACTTTCTTCCAGGAAGAGGCACAGTGACTCTAAATTGGAGTTCAGTTTTACTTAACAGCATTTGATCTATATCTGTATATTATATTTCCTTCTAAAATACAAGAAGCAATGGAAGGAATGGAGTCAATTAATAACTTGTACCATAGAGAAAATAGTTATTACTAAAATCCCACCTGGGTTCCACACTGTGTGGCAAAGCCTGTTTGGTGAAGCTGAACTATAATTAAGTCCTTCCAGTAATTAAAACCCTTTGAACAAAGTAGAAGACAGAACCATGTAATACAGAATTCTATAGTAATACAAGGTACATTATTTTCAATTTATTTACTCAGTTTAGACTAAGCAATATTGAGCTGACCTTAAAGCCTCAAAGGTATCAAACCCTATACAATACATAGGTAACCAAGGATTGAAGTTGTTTGACTTGGGCTCCACCATCCACCACCCTCTCATTCCATATGAAGATATGCTGTGTGGTTTAAATTAGTGACAGAAACTGTGACTTGAGTAATCCCTCTGGTCATTACACCTGAGGATAATAACAAGAACCAAGAACCTGGATTTCCCTCTACTCTATTGCAAAGTCACGACAAATAGCACATATAAAAAAAGCTCTTTCAGGCCCTGGCCCGTTGGCTCAGTGGTAGAGCGTCGGCCTGGCGTGCAGGAGTCCCAGGTTCGATTCCCAGCCAGGGCACACAGGAGAAGCGCCCATCTGCTTTTCCACCCCTCCCCCTCTCCTTCCTCTTTGTCTCTCTCTTCCCCTCCTGCAGCCAAGGCTCCATTGGAGCAAAGTTGGCCCGGGCGCTGGGGATGGCTCCATGGCCTGTACCTCAGGCACTAGAATGGCTCTGGTTGCAACAGCGCAACGCCCCAGATGGGCAGAGCATCGCCCCCTGGTGGGTTGCTGGGTGGATCCTGGTCAGGCGCATGCGGGAGTCTGTCTGACTGCCTCCCTGTTTCCAACTTCAGAAAAGTACAAAAAAAAAAAAGAAAAGCTCTTTCAGCCCAGCATTAACAATGTTCAGTCAGTGCTCTTTACTTAAAGGAAGAGAACGATTAAGTGAAACCTTGAAGTAATCTCATTCTGCCTGTTTAGCCTCTTCATCCCTCACAATGTGTGGTTAGCAAGTGTGGCAATCAGGGCTAAGGCCTGCTATCATTTGGCCTTAATTAAAAAAGACACAAGCAGCAGAGCTGTGAATTAGAAATGTAGCTACGCACTACCCCTGATTAAATCGAGGCTCATGTTGGATTAATAACTCCAAACAAAGAACAAAAAGAAATTGTTATGCGAATTGCAGCCCTCCCAGGCCAGACAAAGGTCAAATCACAGGATTTCAATTTCATCCGGAGTCGCTTAATCAACTCCCTCGGAAGGAAGACCATATGTAGTTCTGAAAGCTACCCATTGTAGTCCTCTTGTCACTGGACCTGAGGGACACACAGTCATCCTCTCAAACTATTCTCAATCGCTTCTCTTCTTTCGCCTTTAATATGACAAAAACTTCACTATTACCAGTGATTAAAGAAGAAGAGATCTGCCCTGCAGAAAACATGCCAATGACTGCTGGTTTACAGAGGGAGCTGGACACTGTTGGCACCGAGCCTACTGAGCATGCTCCCTTTTCCCAAAGGGTCTTCACTTCACCAGCAGCAACAGAATCATAACCATCGCAGGTTCGATGTCATTGGCAGAGCATAGGGAGGGCTGTGGTGCTACAATACACTTATCAAGAGATGATGAGATAAGAAAATAACTTCTGCCTTAAATAAAAGGAAGGTGAGGACCTGGCCAGTCAGCTCAGTTGCTTAGAGCTTTGTCCCAAAACACCAAGGATGTGAGTTTGATCCCCAGTCAGGGCACATATGGGAAGCAACCAGTGAATGAACACCTAAGTGGAACAACAAATGAATGCTTCCCTCTCTTTCCTTCTCTCCCCGCCTCTAAAATCAATTAATCAATTAGTTAAATAAATTAATAGAAGGAAAGTAAATGAAGGGTACAGTCTGTGAGACATCAGATTTCAAAAGACAGAGCTTTGTCTTCTGGCTAGATTAGAAGCTCTTAATCAGAACAGAAGTCTAAGTGCCTCAGGAGACCTGAGGGGAACCGCCAGGCACTGCCATCCCTACTCCAGGCATTCCTGAGTTGATCCACATTTGGGGTTTTCTTCTCCTGGAGGCTAACTAAGGAGGAATCTAGGCTGAAAACAGCAGACTCTTCATTAGCAGGATAGGCTAAGTGGCTTGAATATGTGATGACTTACTGCAGCTTTAACACTTTTTACCCTGTCAACCCCAAAGTGCTACTAATGCTAACCTCTCAGGACCGTGCACCATTGCCCTGTATAATCAAGGCCCAGTTCTCCTCAAATGAAATTCTAGCAAATTAGGTAGTTCTCCAAAAGACATACATACAATCTTTGGGGGGAATTTAAGAAGAATTCCAAGGTAGCACTTTGGCATAATAGTATTATTTAGCACCAGTATCTTATGGCAATAATGGTAAATAGAACTCTTGTCTGGACGACTCACTGGGACACTTAATGAAGTCCCCCTACATATTAAAGACACTCAGTATTTGTGGACTGTCAAGACTTGTAGCATCCAATCTGATATGGTGAGCTTTCCAGCCTTGTAGCAAAATACAATAATAGTTGTTCCCTTCATGTACTCTAGATTCAGTCCTTTCAAAATTCATTTATCCTCTGAATTCCTGTAGTGTTTTGTTAAGACTTATTTTATTGAATTCAATATTTTCTCTTGTATATTGTATTATTATTTCACTTATTTATTCCTTTACTCATTGAGCAAATATTTATTGTCTATCATGTGTCAAGTACTATGCTAAGCACTGGAGACAAAAGGGTAACTGAAAGCAGACAGCATCCTTGCTGTTGTGATATTTATAGTTCAGTCTGTGAGAAAGACAATAACCAAATGAATGCATGAATAAATATAACATTAAATTTTCTATGAAATATCATGTGTCACAAAGGATAAGTACATGATAATATGAGTTTTAACCCATTATTGGAGGTTACAGATGGTTTTCCTGAGAAGCTGACATTTTTTCTCTGATGCGTAGTAAAATGTAAGTCAAATTGGAAGAAAGAGAGAAGACAGAGGCAGAGACTCTCTTGTCTGAGTGCGCATGACAAATGGATCAGTCTGAAAGGGTCATGTGCCTAGAACATAGCTGGCAAGGCAGAGAGCAGTGTGAGTTTACCTGGACAGGCCCTGGGACCCTGGAATATAAAAAGCAGACTTGTAGGCCCTGTGTAAGGACTCCATTGTCATCCTAAAACCAGTAGAAGCCATGTGCAATTCCGTAACAGACAGTGGTCAAGACACAATTAGAATGTTTAGTCATGCTAATATAGCCATCATCTTCCAAGATCTCTATTGGCTGAAAGCAATTCAACATTGTTCTTTCCCAGGGCCTAACAGAATAATGCTTTGTACAGTAGAGTGGCATTTCCCTTTCAAGAATTGGCAGGGCTAATTTGCTAGTTCAGTTGGTATCAGTGCTTCATAGGTACACCACATGCCTGATCCATGAGCTTGGTTGAAGAAGACTAATTTTTTGAATAAAGGAAATTTCAACTAAATTAAATTCAAAAACATTTTAATATGCTGTTTGTTCAATACCATTGAATGAATGAATGGATTGGAATTTAGTTGTACCGCTGGATTATGGCAGTTAGTGTCCACAACATGACTTCTGATCATCTGTCAAGAACTGCTTTCCTCCTTGAAATTTATGACTATTGAATGAGCTTGGTGACTTCTCAAATAAAATGATGCTTCCTTTTTCTGAGCTATCCAAAGGTGTCACAGCATGCCTTTTTTGCAAATTAGCCACCATTTCTGAAAACTAACATTTTATATTTCAACTTCGTGGGTACCAAAAAAGTTATAACTGTAGATACCTGTGAGTCATAATTCCCAGGGAGCATTCATGCAAGTTTTGTTCCTTATGTGACTTGCAACTATCAAATAATGAGCACATTCAGGAAGCATATTCAGATGTTTGTTACATATGATAGAACAGCTGTATTGAGAGCTTTTCGAGGATTACTCTTCAAGTTTCTCTTAAAGCCACTTCATTTCCTTTCTGAAAAGCACTATTACTTGATCTGCATAGTTAATACAAACCTCAGAAATTAGATGAATATTAAATTTTTCATATTAGTCTGAAATCCAGAAAAGCTACCCAAATACAGTACCCGATATAAAAATGTACAATTATCTTGTAGACTTTTTAAGTATTATGGTGTCTGATTTGGAGAAGGGAAATAATTGATCTCAATACACAACTTGCTGACTGTTTTAGTTTGTAAACATTACTTCAAATTATAGTCAACCTAATAAACAACCGAACTAATTGCTATACTTGATTGTTCCTTGGATTAAATTTTGACATTAGCATATACAGTACTAAATTTGGAATCATTTTTTATATTTATCCTTAGGATAGACAAAGAGAAATAAAAATAATTCCCATTAGTTGAGCATTAAATATATCATATACTTGGCTATATATACATGTATGTATGTATTTATTAAATTACTTATTTATTTATTTTTTATTTTTTTGTGGCAGAGAAAGAAAGAGTCAGAGAGAGGGACAGATAAGGACAGACAGACAGGAAAGGAGAGAGATGAGAAACATCAATTCTTTGTTGTGGTTTCTTAGTTGTTCATTGATTGATTTCTCATATGTGCCTTGATTGGGGGGCTACAGCAGACTGAGTAATCCCTTGCTCAAGCCAGGGAGCTTGGGCTCAAGCTGATGAGCTTTGCTCAAACCAGATGAGCCCGCGCTTAAGCTGGCGACCTCAGGATCTCGAACCTAGGTCCTCCACATCCCAGGCCAATGCTCTATCCACTGCGCCACAGCCTGGTCAGGATTAAATTACTTATTTTTAAATGGGTCTTTGTAAGAGTCATGAGGTGCATGTGCCCACATGTTCACTCAATGTTTACTGAATGCTTGCTAGGTGCCAGGCACTGTGAACACAGCAGTGATTGAAACAGACATAATCCCTGCCTTCAAGGTGTTTTAATTATCTTTTTGACATGTGAGGAAAATGTGACTTACTCCAATTTGTAAATTGCCCTAGATCACATATTAGGTAAGTGGTAGATTCATGCTTTTAAAATTCAGAGTGTTAGGTTTTAATTGTCCTGCTTTTCTTAAAATATTGTGACCTTATAATAAGCATTTAGCTAGATTCCCTCATGTCAGAAGCCTACTTAGACCAAGATAAACACTTTGAGAATATTCTCAAGTTATTAGAATACAAAGAAGTGTATTCATTTATTGCTTTTGTATTTTGAAATATAATGGAAATGAAGCTTAATGATTGAAAGATAATTATGCTTTCTAAGATGGCAGACTTCCATTTTATACACTGTAAAGATACTATTTTTAACTTTAAAACAATTTTGTTTGATAGATTATGAAGCATATCTCATTACCCAGTCAAAATATCAAATTATTTTTATATCAATGCAATGAAATCATAGTCTATTTCATCTACATTGCATTGTAACACATTAACTAAAACCAAACCAAATTTTATAGTAATTTAAATCAGTTTAGATTTAACCTCCTAAATAACTGCTATATGACAGTTAGGAAATGTAAGTAGAATAGCTTAAAAATAACCACCAGAATTCAGAAAATATGGGAATTCAAAAGCATTTGCTCAAGATGAATATTTTACTTTAAACAAGTTTAGTTAACTAAATCTGACCACATTTCAGAGATTTTTAAATATGTGTAAAACTTTTAAAACATTATTTCCAAATATTATGGTCACAAATGCTGCCAAAGTAACAAGAGGAAGGGGTTCCTTACTGTATTACGGTTGAACAGAATACATAGAAAAAGGAACTACAACCCTTAATCTTCATAACATATACAATCTATTATTCTGAGCATTCAGAATTTTAGCTGACCTAATTATAAAAATATTTTCACTGAGTAAAGTAGAGTAAGATCCATACTGAATTTCTCTATCTTTTAGGGAATTTCTGAACATGGTAACTTCTACATATATGATAATGCAATTACTAAACTATAAGATAAACTATAATCTGCATTCTGTAATTAAACATTTATTAAAATTTTTCCTTTTACTAAATTTTAAATGTGCAGTTAATTTAAAAACATTATTTAATAATGATGTAAAGAAACCTGTGTAAAATAGTTTTAGGATGGTAATGATCCCTTTTGAGATCTGAATAATAAAAAATAAAGAAAGAAAAAGTGAAAAAAAATGAAACAAAGAGCTCTAGAATAGAGGGGATCTAAAAAAATTGGAGAGGATAGGCCTTTGAACTTAAAGAATAACACCAGACTGAGAAATGGGAAGACAGGAATCCACAGATTATAATCCCAAGACTCTGGCTGGCAGGGATCAGAGACCATGGTAAACTAAGAGTGTGTCTTAAGGAAAGAAACATATTTTTCTAACCTCATAAAGAAGGTCTGAATATTACTTAATGAAAAGAATCCCAGTCTAGAGAAAAAGAACTGAAAGTTACTACCTCACCTCTAGTTCTCTTGTTTAAACATCTTCATTTTTACGTTCTAACATAATATTCCCGAAAAAAAATGTTATTATAGATACAGAGAACAGTGACTCTCTATGGCCTTTTCAGTATTCACAGAAGGATGAGCAGTTCTTAGGCTGTAGAGACTGTACCCTTACCTAGTGGTACCTAATGCTTATTACAGGGAAGAGTAAAATCAAATCCCTGAATTAGTTGATAGCTGATAAACAAATGGGCAATGATAAAATACCAATAAAACTTTTAAAGTTATTCACAAAATAAAGTAGCATACTCACAAAAATACCAAGGACCAAGGACTGTATCAGTTACTGAAAAGAAACATTCCATGGTCCTCCATATCTGCTATTTCTGCAATGGCAGATCCAACAAACCTCAAATTGCAATGTTCAAAAAATAGAGTTTTAAATTGTTATTAATGATACTGTGTATTAGCTCTGCAATGGTTGTGTCTGTATTGAACATGTACAGACTTTATTCTGATCTCTACCCCATAAGCAATACAGTATAACAACTATTTACATGGATTTACATAGTATTAGGTATTATATGTAATCTAGAGATGATGTAAAGCATATGGGAGGATGTGAATAGGTTATATGGAAATACTGCTCCATTTTATATAACAGACTAAAGCATCCTTAGATTTTGGTATCCTTGGGGGTCCCAGAGCCAACTGTCTTCAGATACCAAGGGATAACTATACTCATTTGTGACCACCTAATTTACTTCTCAAATCAGAAAAGTGAGCTGGCTCTCACTAAAGTGTGTATTAAGATTAGCAGGAAAAAATTAATAAATATAGGAAGTCTGGATATTTAAGAGTTAGAGTTAGCCCCTGGAAACCAAAATTGTTTTCTAATCTACATCCCTATTAGGTTACTAATAAAATCTTAGAATCTAAACGTATCCAACACTGGTTAACTTCTTTTTAAATGATCACATTCAACACAACTACCCTCTTAAAAAGTATAAAGAAGAAAGCATAATACCCCATAATATTTACGGTAAACGTAATGAAAAAGGAAACAGAGGAATACTAAATTTGATGTTGGCAGTTTGGCTCTAACTTCCCAAAGGAAATAATTTCAACAGGGTAACTATGGGAGTGAAGGTTTAAATGCTATTCTTGGATTACAGAAGACAGTTTAATCTTAACATGCAAATAATTTATCCAACTCTTGGATGTTATGAGTCTAAAAGATTTTTTATTTTATTTCAAAAGAGAAAAGCCTGAAAATAAAATTTTAACAAGAAAATTAAAATCATTGATTATAATTAGATATTGGCAGGGAAAATCCTAATCTGTGGATAGAATTGATGAGGTCTTTCTAATAGAAAAGCTGTTAACTCTGGCTATGGATGTTAAATTGTATGCAAAGATTTCCTCACAGTTCTCCACTGTGCATCTTCAACACAGTTCATGTAATCTCATCCACTCTGAGAAGAGGAAATTAACAAGGGAATAATGTATTTCCATCACAAACTCACATCAGGTTCCAAGGACTTCATAGTGATTGTGAATATAAAACCCTAGGCCACAGCAGTAATGGGGCATTAAGTAATATTTATATATAAGTGCACTTTAAAAGTTAATCTGAAAGTCAGGTAAATCCACAAAGCTTGATATCATATTGGTATAATCATCTCATTCCTTAATTTGAGTTCTTGATAGCAAAAATTCTCAAACTTGCCTCTGACTCACTACTTAGTACATGCTAACCCACTAAAAGTCTTCATTCACATTGAATAATAAAACTCTTCATTCATGAGAAACTCACTCACATATCCCTTCCCTTGCTTCATTCCAGAGCAAGTGTGTTACTACCAAAACAATCTTATTTCCTCAAAAAACATCTCCCCTTGGTTTTTGACATTCCAGTTTGGGCCAGATCCTTCCATTTTGAAATTCATCAGAGACCTTCTTTATTTACTGTATGTGTTACCTAATCCCATGACATTAAGCACCATCTCCATAAAAAAGAAGCACTCAAATTGGTTCTTTCAGCTCCAGACTACAGTATTCCACTGCCTTCCTCATCTTCATGTGAATGTTTTGCAGTTATCAACAAGTCAGAATGTTTCAAATTAAATGCATTCTCTCCCACTGATCTTCCTTAACATTTTCTAAATGAAACCACCCTTTGCTGAAACTCCACAGCTAGAAATTTCAGAAAATCCCCAAACATTCAGTACATTAGGTCCTATTAATCCAATCTCCTGTATGTCTCTCACTTTTTTTTTTTTAATTAAGTAAGAGGCAGGAAGGCAGACAGACAGACTCCCACACACACCCTGACCAGGATCCACCTGGCAAACCTCCTAAGGGGTGATGCTCTGCGCATCTGGGGCCACTACTCCTTTGCTCGGGCAACCAGGGTATTTTAGTGCCTGAGGCAAAGCCATGCAGCCATCCTCAGCCCTCAGGGCCAACTTGCTTGAACCATTCAAGCCACGACTGTGGGAGAGGAAGAGAGAGAGAGAAAGAAAGAGAGAGAGAGAGAGAAAAGGGTGAGGGGGAAGGACAGAGAAGCAAATGGTCACTCCTCCTATGTGCCCTGACAGGGAATTGAACCCAGGACTTCCACATGCCAGGCCAACACTCTACCACTGAGCCAGCCAGACAGGGCCTTTGTCTCTCACCTTGGATGTCATTGTCACAGCATTCCACTTAGGGCAGAAGCACAGCAAGATAAAATGCTCATCAGGGGATAATGACTTTCCCCTGAGCATGATTTCTAAAAGCAGTGTGTTGTTTTGTTTTGTTTTGTTTTTTTGAAAAGTTCTTCCAGTTGCTATTTGAAGGTAATATATCATAATATTTTTAATACCAGGATAAAATGTCATAGGAAGGCTTTATGGAAGCAAGACTGAGACATAGAGGGACCCTCATAGAGAACATCCTTCATCATGTGCCCACTCTTCCACATATCAAAGTGTTATTTCTGTCCTCAAGTTGTCTAATATTAGAACTTCTCTCTGTCTTTAGAGGTTACCATGAACTCTCCCTTGGACTATTAATGTGGGCTGCTCACATATCTCTCTGTCTCCAGTCTTGTTCCAATCTTATACACCTCCCATCTCATATATAAACTCAAATTTTGAAGGTGCAAATCCAATCACATCAAACATTTTCCAACACCACCACAACTCTATGGAAAGTACAATATTTTTAACAAGCTTTCAGAGCCCTCCCCGATCTGGTTCCTGTTAACTATATCCCGACTATTCTCTCCACTACCCCATATTTCTCACCTTGTAATTCTTTGATTCCATCATGATTTCTCACACTTCTGGACCTTAAAGAGGCTATTTAATGATTTCTGTTTTGGGGGGAGGTGGGAGGGGCTGCCCTGGCTGTCTAACTTATAACACTTGCCTTTTATGCAAACTGTGCCATCAAAACTATTGTAGGAGTCAACACTATCATTATTATAGCACTTTTTAAATGACCACACTCTTTTACAGGCTGTAAGATCCCTGGGGACAGGAGATCATAACTGTCTTATTTAGTACAAAACTCCCAGCACTTAGCACAATGCTGTCACACACCAGGGACTTACTGAATTTAGTTACATGAATGCAGTTGGTAGTTTCTTTATAATTTAAATTAATAGAAGTCATGAATAAGAGTTTTTAAGTAGCAATATATTAAATAGATGAAATGAAGGTTTATCTAAAGTTAAACTAACAGTTGGACAGTAGAAAAATATATTCGGATTGTCTCATAATGTGAGGTGGCAATTTCACTGACCTCTCGCATTTACATCCTGCTATGTTGGTAAGATAACTAGACTAATTTAAAAATCAAATAACAGACTCTAAGAAGTTGCAACAATCCCTGGATTAATATAGGATGATAACTAAAGGATCTGCTACATTAAATTATGACAATAAAAGTAAAATCCCTCCATCTTTTCTTGGATTACATTTAGATCTCAAATCAGAGAGCACTAAGTGAATAATAATGAATGAATTCCTCTGTGAATGATTGAAAATTGAATCACATTTTAACTAGAATATATTTATAAGTCCCTTTGGATGACATAATTACAATTCACACCATACACTAATTAGCAGTAAACATCTACTTAATATTTAATCAGTTTAAAATTTCTTTTCTGTTTCTGAAATCAAATAAGAGAAAAGATACTTTACCCAAATAAGAATGTTAAGAACTTATGTCAACAAATAAGTTTGTGCTACTTAGAAGCAAATCCAATCATATTTCATAAATAAATAAATATACTTTATTTTTGTAAGAAATAATGACTAAATACATTCATATATGAAAAACACAAAAAATATAAAATATAGGTCTTTATAAAACTATAAAAAATTTTATATAATTTTATATAAAATTATAAGACTACTACATATAAATATATAATTATATATAAAATATATATAAAATAATATATAACTATATAATTATAAGACTACTATATAATAGTATTTCCAAACAATAATGACATTCTTAATACCAAAATTACATTGTATTGTATTTTTTATAGTACTTATCAACTGTTCATAATTTCTTTAAAATTGAGATGTCTCTTCATCAGTTTTATACCACAGTTAAATATACCTTAATGGGATATTTACCCAGAGCCAAAACTTTTCCAACATTTTAATTTTTATATGTAACTCCATTTGTCTAGCTTTATCTGATCAACAAATACTTCTTTAATTGGTTTGAGCCCTTAATCGCATTTATATTTTTTTAAATATTGACATTTAATATGATTGACTTTGAATATTATTTTTCTTTTAGTTCCTGTGTTTTTTTAATTTTCTGAATGAAGAAGAAATTAAGAATGAGACATGTAAGATTTCAAAATATAGTTTTTTGAAGATGAATTCATTTTATTTAAATAGAAGGATAATCAACTTTCAAAACTGTTTTTTAAGGTATTTCTTTTTTTTTATTCAGTGAGAGGACAGGAGGCAGAGACAGACTCCCCGCATGTGCCCTGACCAGGACCCACCTGGTAAGCCCCTAAAGGTGATGCTCTGTCCAGAGCAGCTCCATTGCTCAGAAACTGAGCTATTTTAGCTCCTGAGGCAGAGGCCATGGGGTCATTTTCAGTACCTGAGGCCTACTTGCTCCAACTGAGCCATGGTTGCAGGAGAGAAAAAAGAGAGATAGAGAGAAGGGAGAGGGGGAGGGGTGGAGAAGCAGATGGTCGCTTCTCCTGTGGTCCCTGACCGGAATTGAACCCAGGACTTCCACACGCCAGTCCAGTGCTCTACTGCTGAGCAAACCGGCCAGGGCCTTAAGGTATTTTTAGATAGCTTTATTTAATTAAAGAATTAATAAATGTTGATGGCTCACATTTACCACAGCTCTGTTGCACTTCATACGTGCCAGGCATGGTTCTAACTTTTTTATATGTATTAATAAATTAATTCTCATAACAACCCTGTGAGGTAAGTGTTGTCTTTACCTTTGTTTTACTTCTGGAAAATTGATTCCCAGAAGGGTGAAGCCACATGCTTCACCACAGCGTGAGCAAAGGAAAGGGCTTGTGTTTGAACTAAGTTAGTTTGGCTCTAGGGTCCATGGTTGTATTATGACAACTCTGTAAAACACAAATAGTGAAAATCTTTGCATAGTCTCCAAACAATGATGTTCTTGTGTATGCCAGTTTCCAGCTCCCAATTTATGTCTTCTTAAAAGTCATTTATAAATGATTAGCATAGTACTTTGACTACATTAACCCATACAATACTATATAATGTTCTATTTTTATAGATCTTGAAAAATCAGAATCACTGACATGGAACATATCAAAAAAAGAATAAGCCTCAATAGGTCAGTGTGGCCAGAGCATGGCAAGAACTGAGGCAGGGGCCATGTGATGAGGAACAACGGTGCCAGCTCTGACTTCTTGATTTTACTCATCAAAGAATGAGGAACCAAAGTGTTTTTTATTGGCATGACAGAGCCAAATCCATATTTTTGAAGGATCATAAGAGGGGAAATATTAAGTCAAAACTCAGGTAAGGATGTTTTTTAAGTGCTGTTACTGTTAGTCAGCAATGATGAGGCCTAAATTAAAGCATTTAGAATGGGGAAGAGGAGAATTAAACAAAAATCAACATGTATAATAAACAGTTTTGATTTATAATATTGGGGTAGCTGGTGGGGTAACAAATTATAGAAAAATTATAGTAACAGTTAATATTGTATACACATCAATTTTTGACATTATTTTCTTTTCCTTCCCTTCCCTTCCTTTTTCTTTCTTTTCTTTTATTTCCTTTTTTTTTTTTTTTCTCGATTTTAGTAGAGAAGAAGGGAGAGAGAGACAGCAATGTCACTCTGTTCCTGTTCATGCTCTGACTGGGGACCGAACCAGCAACCTCCCCACTTCTGAACAATGCTCCAACCAATGGAGCTATCCAACCAGGGGTGATTTTTAAAAATAATCATAATCAGCACAAGAATAAGCCACAGTGATTAAAGAGAAGAGATTACATTGTAAATATTAGTTTTTGTCATATACCGTTCTGAAACTAAAAATCCATTAAAATTTACCTTTTCAATTAGAATTTAAGAGAGTTTAGTTCCTGAAATACCAATGCTTTTAAAAAAAATTACCTATAGCCCTGGCCAGTTGGCTCAGTGGTAGAGCGTCGGCTAGTGTGCAGGAGTCCCAGGTTCGATTCCTGGCCAGGGCACACAGGAGAAGCGACCATCTGCTTCTCAACCCCTCCCCCTCTCCTTCCTCTCTGTCTCTCTCTTCCCCTCCCACAAACAGGGCTCCATTGGAGCAAAGTTGGCCCGGGTGCTGAGGATGGCTCTGTGGCCTCTGCCTCAGGTGCTAGAATCGCTCTGGTTGCAACAGAGGGACGCCCCAGATGGGCAGAGCGTCACCCCCTGGTGGGCATGCCGGGTGGATCCCGGTCGGGTGCATGCAGGAGTCTGTCTGACTACCTCCCATTTCCAACTTCAGAAAAAAAAAATTACCTACAATAAAATCAGACAGCATTGATTAGTATTAGTCAATATACCAGTTAAATATTGATATAGCAAAGCTTTAGTATAAGACACTAAATATTTAGGACTGAATATATTTTTCTTGTTCAATTTTAAAAAGTAGGTAACATTTTAAAAGCAAATTTTGTATGAAGTATTAGTTAAGTATGGAAGTATTTTCGGCTATTAACTGTAGCAGCTACCAACAAATGACATTTAAAATTAACTCATTCATTCATTCATTCATACCATGCCTGGTGAGTAGTGAGTGGGTCAAGTTATACTGAACTCTTCGGGAAGTCTAAGTAAAAGAGAAGGGATGATTCCTGTCTGAAAGCATAGGTACCTCTCTTTCTAACCGTAGCAACTACATATTTTTAAAACAGAAGATTTCACTTCAAGTTTTAGACTATATACTCTTTTACCACTTATTAGGACTAAATATATAGAGATCATATATTTCACACTTTGTAACACTTGAATTTTGTGGGGCTGTTTTGGAGGGGGATGCATGAAAAGCTCTAAACTGTTACTTCTCATACTGGACGCTGAATTTTGGGAGGTCCTAAATTATATAAAATTCTGTGGCGAAGCACATTATTGAGAAGATGGTCTATAGATTTCATCAAAATTTCAATTGGTTAAAAATCACTGGATTTTTTATCTAAATAGGAAATAAATCTAAATCATGTTGAAGTAACATTTCTATTTATTTTTCTCCCAAGTGTATTTATGCTTTTACTGACGGATTGGAAATAATAATGCATCAGCCAAAATGCACTGTTATAAAACTGCAGGCAAAATAACCTAGCCGGTCTTGAAATTTTCAGTTGTAAAATCAAGATTTTTATATATTACTTATTCAAGATTTTGGATGTCTAACTTTTAAAAAAATACTTTGAAACTCTAGGTTCATTACAAAGTAAAATAGTTTTTAAAAAATACTCAATCCAGACACTAAATGAATAGAAGTTAAAGTCTCTATGCTTTTTATGTGAATCCAAATTATGTCATTTTAATATCACAATTTTCTGCAGTGTCAAAATGTTCTATTTTGAAAACCAGAGGTTCCATCTAGACCAGATAGTTCTCATTGGCTATATAAAATAATCTATGTCTATAGACATAGGTACACAATTAAGTGAAAAGATGGTGAATAACATTTTCAGAAATAATAGAAATTCTTTTTTTTTTTTTTTTTTTGTATTTTTCATAAGTGAGAAGTGGGGAGGCAATCAGACAGACTCCCGCATGTGCTAAACCAGGATCCACCTGGCATGCCCACCAGGGGGCGATGCTCCACTATAACCGGAGCCATTTCAGTGCCTGAGAGCCATCCTCAGCGTCTGGGCCAACTTTGTTTCAGTGGAGCCTCGGCTACAGGAGGGGAAGAGAGAGACAGAGAGAAAGTAGAGGGGAGAGGGTAGAGAAACAGATGGGCACTTCTCCTGTGTGCCCTGGCCAGGAATCGAACCTGTGACTTCCACACACCCTGCTGACACTCTACTGCTGAGCTAGCTGGTCAGGGCCTAGTAGAAATTCTTTATAAATTCATTTAATCACTTTTGGAACATAGTGAGTAGGGATAAATAAATATATTTCCAGGAAATTTACTTATAAGTATTACAAAGAAAATATTTCATCTCAAGGGTCTGCAATTAGTACTTTTTATTACTAAATAGAGCACAGTTGTATATAGAAAATGTAATGCCACCTCACTCTTCACCTGACTCAGGTGAGTATTAGGAATAGATTAGAACCTTGTCCTCTTGTTTTCTAGGATACTGAATTGGAATTTGTAATCTGCAGACAAGTTTTTACAGAATATTTACAAATTTTATTCGTTTTATCGGTATTCAGAAACCCTAAATTAAGGACCACCAATACCAGCCATTAGAAAAACATCACTGGTTAATTATCCAGGCAATTTTCATTTTCTCTGATGGAGAGAGCAAAGCTTTTCCAACACGTTGATAGTAACAGATAGTTTTGATATTTTAAAGAAGGCAAAGAATTCTATTCATCTTCCAGAGAGTGAGTGAATAAAAAGGTATTGCATTTTTCCAAACTGCTTTCTCATTTCTTTGACATGATGCCCTGAGAAATAAAAGGCAGATTATTAACTTTGAAAAGAAGCTACTGGTTTCTCTCCTGTCTCTGGATGCCTCTCCTGCCTGGTCCGCGCCTCTCAGCACATCTGGTAACCATGTGTGGTAGTGCTAATGAAGACCTTCCTGAGTGAGTTACAATTAGTTCCGACTACCATGCAGCTTTCCTGGGCAGTACCAAAGTAAGTCAGCAATGGGGGTGAGGTAGAAGCTGTAACTCTTTCACCTCCCAACACCGAGTTCTCCTCTGCCCGGGGACTCTCATCACCAACACTCCAGAGGAATTTTTGAAAAAGGTTTAAGCAAATACTCAAGAGTTTCCTCCTTAGGTTTCTCAAAAGTAGCAGTTTACCCAACTTGATTGAATGTGACAGGCCGGCAACAGAACTTCTATGAATCATTGAACAATAGAGAACTGTTAAACAGAAGCCATTTCCCCTTTTGGTCCATGTATTATTCTCACTGAACAATTTTATGTGCTTTAATAGAATAAATTTGGGTGTTTTCTTATTTGATGAATTAGAAGGAACTGCAGAAGCAAAGATACTGTATACAATTAAACTGCTTGAAAATGCACACTTTTGTTTACTCTAGCCTCTTCCCCTTCTCAATCAAGCTACTAATAGAGCTGTTTTAAGTTTCAGCAAGGACCATATTAACTGTGGGTCTCCATATGAAACAGAATGCTAAAACCCCAATGTCTCCTGATGATGGAAGCTCACAAAGTCTCCCAAATCCTGTGTTACATTTCTGTCTGCGATCGCAATCATTTCTTTTCAACGCTTTTTTCTGTACCTAGCAAATTATGAGTTCTCAATACTAAATGATCACAGGAACAGCTTTTGTGAGAAGATTCTAAGTGACTCCCAGGAAAGAAAGCTTAGTGTAATTATTTCTATCAACTTGTAACAATATCTTATCTTAATGACTTCTGTTTTTAATTTTACTGACTTGGGTCTTAGTTATACATTTACGCAACAAATGATAACCACGGTTTTCATTTCACTCTATCCTATTTGCTCATATACACACAGTTGACACACAAACCTCTATGACTATCAACAGTTAAAAATAAACATTTACAAATACAAATCCAAAATCAGGAAAAAACTGCATTCCTAAACAATCATTTGAAGCTATTACAATGCATAAGTAACATTCTTAAAACAAAGAATGTAGCAATAAGAAACAGCATAGAAGAAAGCTATGGGAACATTTTTTCTTCTTTTAACAGAAAAAGGAAACTACATGTATTCCATTCAGAAATAGTGACGATAAAATAAATGAAATAAGCATATTAGGTTAAAACAATAAACCATAGATAGCCCTTACCTCATCTGGCTCTTACATGTACTTAATTTCTTAATAAAGAAAAGAAAAACATCTCCCACACTATTATTCACACATTTAAATTTCTACAAGTATTTTCACTCTGGCCTTCCCCTCATTCACCATAAAATATAAATGGATTGATGGTACAGTGCCAAATCCTCAGACTGGAGACAGTTTGGCCCTCATCTGGCCCACTGTCTGCTTCCCTTTTTAGGTAATTATCCTTCCAGATTGATCTCTGTCCCTCTCAGAAATGATCAAATTAAAACAAAAACAAAAATTCTCCACAGAAGAAAAATTTATACACACACACACACACACAAACATATGCACATACATACAGTTTTTTTAAAAGGCTTTGACTATAGTGATGAAAATATTGAGATTCATTGCTGTTTCAAAATGCCAATAACAATTCTAAAACACAGGACTCAGATACTGTATATAGAAAATGACATACTTTGCACTATTATATTTTCTTTACTTTTATGAATAGAAAGTTGACTTTACCAGGAATAACGACAGTTAATGACAATGCAATGAGCCACAGGCTCCTGGGCCTGAAGGAGAGTAGTTCCATGTGTAAATGATAATTAACGCCATTAAACATTCCGACACTACACTTACTTAACAGCTTTGGGCATTAAAACTCTCAAATGCTTCTATTGCACCTTACCAAGTAATTAAATACTGTGAAGGTACGGAGTGTTAATCTGCAAGGTAACTGACTGGGATTGCTCTGGTATATCTCTTGAGAACAGAATCAGTCTGTAATATTTACATTCACCAATCACCTTCATATGTGGGCATTATGTTTTTTACAAACTTGAATAATAAAGCTGCATAAAAATTCAACACACAGTAAGCTGCACCCCTGGTTTGGTTAACATCCACTCCTAGTCCCTGTGAGGCTGCTAACATTTGCTCTGCAACCTGACGCTGCCATGGCCCGTCAAACCGCTCTACAATCTGAGTCAAATTCACTTTTACAAACTGTAGGTTCAGTGATATATATTATGATCATAGCCCTTCTCTCAATATTTGAGGAAGGCAAGGGGAGGAAAACTGAGTCAAGTAATAAACTAGTCATATATTGGATAACAATATTAAGTTATTTAAAACTGGTAAACATACAAAAGGATCTGACTTCTTGATAATAAAGACTTCTTTTATTGCACATACAGATGTTTAAATGAGCACACGCATTCCATTCTTATCTCTCTTAAATTCAGCAGAATAACTCTAAGTCTTTACAAGGCATGTTATCAATGTAAAAGCAATAAAAATGTCATCCTCTTGTGAATTACCATTTACAGTATTTCACAAGAATGGCATTCACACCCTCTAAATGAACAAGGTTCTCTCTTTAAATTGAAGGACACCGCCTGTACTCTTCATCAGTTAGCATGAGCAGGAGGGGGAGGGGAAGGGAGAAAATCACAAACCATTTTTCTATCATGTGAACTCTCTTTGACCCTTGCAAGCTATTCAAGTATGCACTTAAGACAATTCAAATAAATAACATAAATACACATACGCAGCGCAGATATATAGATGGCAAAAGAGTGACGCCTGATAAAGTAGAGAGATTGATATCTACAAATTCCCCATCTGAGAACCTGTTCTTTGGCATTATCATTGATGGCACAAGAGGAATTCTCATAGATAAAAGGTAATAACATTTCATAAATTCAATCAATAACTCTGTGAATCAGGATATAAACTTACTATGAGTCAAGTACAGCTAAAAGAGCTCACCAAATTAAGAAAAAGAGGAAGCTACCTTGTTCCATAATAACTTAACATTTTTCAATACATGATCATAGCTATACCAGGGGAATGTCAAGAAGGCTGGCAAATATAAAATGCAATGAGAAGTATAGGATAAGATATATAAAGTGATGTTTAGCTTAAAAATTTCAAAATATTCATCTTAAACTAATTCTATTCCAAAAGCTAAATATAAAATTATATGGAAAGTTGTTACATCTCATAAATGTGTACTTGTACATATCTAAGCTACAAGCATTATTTATTCATATCTACTAAAATATTTCCTCAAAATAGAGATTAATTGGTGTCTGTCTAGCAATTTCCAATACTACCTCTTCACTTTAGTGGTACTGTGTGCTATAGTTTTAAATGTACACTGAATGATAGAATTCATTGGACCTACTGCAATTTTTTTACACAGAACACTGATAAAAGTAGTAACCCAAACTTGACAGATAAATGGATAAAGAATAATGCATGTTGTAAATACTTTTATGATTCTTTCTAAAGCCACTCATTTTCTCCTTCTCCAAAAATAGATACAAAAGGAGAAAAGAACAGAAATGGAGATTGAAAATAGGAAAATAAAACTATTTTGTAAATGTTCTTAATGTTTAGAGAGCTTTAATCATACAGTTTGTAGAAGCAAAAACTCTACCAAAATTAACAGAAAAAGATAGAGATAAATGAGTCACTGAATAAACCTTTTCTTCAGCCAGAAACCATGCAGACATGAAGGTTTCTTCACAGCAAAACATGGGCCTTGAGTTCCCAGGAAGCCTGGTCAGTGGCAAGGACTTGGAATCGAGTGCTTCCGACCATTCATTCCATCCAGGCTTTCCTGTTACCTTCCAGAGCGGTAACAATCCTAAATCCAGAAACCAACTCAAGAGGGAATTGCTCTGTTGTGATTCTCAGTGACCCACAGAGCAGCATTTCACCACAGTTTTGTGACATGTGACTGGGCTCGGGGAGTTCCAGTGTTAGGTCCGAAATCCTAAGGGGGCTCTTTCCTTTGTGAAGCAAATTAATTACACAACCAAAGATTGCCTCATTCTTGAGGCCTATTGACAAAATTGGGACTTCAACCCCCAGTTTGTTTTGTATTTGTTCAAAAGAGTAAAAGAGATCCAGGTAGAGTCCAATATAAATTTTAAAAAAAGAAGAAGACAAAAGATGGTTTGATTCACTACGCATGGTAGGAAATTACATATTTTAAATTTAAAACCCAATTAGAAATAATTCAACTTTGTACTGTTCACTCTCATGTGGTTTGAGCTACAGGATGAATGGAAAGCCGTCTGTCTACTGTTCTGAGTCTTCTAAGCCATGATATTTTCATCAGTATTTACCGTCTCCCCCATCCTGTTCACAGATGTGTATAAATCACATCACGCTCCACTAAGTTGCAGAGCTCCCTGTAATTTTTATGTTGATATACAAATTAAAAAATTATAAATTGTTGTTCTCACAATTATGCTAGCCTTTTAACCTAATTTAATTATTGTATTCTCTTCTGATTCCTAGCTTCAAAATAAGAAAATGCCTGTATTTATTGCACAGCCTATCCAATCATAGTTTTGTTAGGAAACAGACTTTAGGAGCTCTTCCCCTTTCCCACATCCTTAATGGGATAAAATACCATTTCTAATGGTAAATACTAAAGTAAAAAATATGAGCAATCATGGAAACTGTGAGTTTTCCCAATACATGAGTCACTTACATCCCCAGAAGTAATGAAGCCTCCCAAAAAAACATAGAAATTTAAAATGACAGTGATTTGATGGTTTTTCCTGTGTCTAAGTACAATTGGCTATGACTAAATAATTTCTCAATTGCTAGACTAAAACAAGCCAAAACAAATAGCTCTTAAAACGTTAATGTATATTGTGTAGTGGTGACTGTTCAAGGTCTCATTAAAGTCAACATTGGATAGATAATACTGAGATGTGTTTGAATTAAAGGGCTATTCCTGAACTCATTGGTTATAGAATAAAAAAAAAACTCGGCAACACTGTTTAAACAAAAAAAGTCAATTAAAAATAAAATATTCTTCTATATTAACAAATATGATACAGTTCATATTTAATAATAAAAGAGAAAAGATATATACTTAAGGTAGCTAAAGCTCAAATGTTTTCAAAAATGGTAAATTATTTTCTAGATACAATGATGGTAGAATAATCTCAGCATTTTTTGATTGATAAAAATTTTACCTAAATTTTATAATATATACATATCAATTTCCCCTTCTCCTTTGAAATTTATTGCATTTTTTACTAGTGAAATAAATACAATGAAGATAATGTATTAAATATATTAAATTACAATTTAACCACCAAAAAGCCATTCATCTAATCAAGAAACCTTTATCAGTTGCCTATTGTGTCCAATCGGAAATGGCTCAGTCCTGTAGGAAGCTAAAGTATGCAAATACAATAGAAGCAAATACTTGTTTCCTAACCTTGCTGATCTTAATCTTATTGTGGAAACTAGGTATACTTATCAATTTTTTTTACTTAAAAATGTAATTCATGCTAATGTGATCAAACAGGCAGTTTATGGCATAGTCCTGGTTCAATTGTGATAGCATTATTTTCCCAGGAAGACGAAAAAATTTTTTTTGTATGTCTGAAACCTACCACTGTGATACATATATGGTAGATGTTTAATCCATAACTATGGATATATTATAAGATAAAACCAAAGAGCAAGCATGTGGAAAATATATTTAGTTCTAAATATTACTTCTTTTTCAGTTACACTTAGAAAAATAAATTAAACTCGAAAACACCCAAGGTCCTAACATTCTCATTGTGTGACCTCAGACAAATTACTTAACAGTTTTGAGTCTTCAATTTAGCAGCATAAAATACTTTGCAGAAAAAACTTTATCATATAAAAATGATAGCAAATTTACCACACAAAATTTCTCTGTAAATACTTGCACATGGTAGCAAGGAAGTAATTGTAGTAATATTATTTATTCTATTGTCCCATGACATTATGCCCCTTGGTTGCTCATAATCTACATGAATTTTCTCTGATAACTGAAAAACATAAATGTTTTGGATGTTTTCCTATAAGTCTTACATATTTATTTTAGCTATATCAAACATTAAAGGACATTTCCCCCTTATCAGTCAAAAAAGTATACTAGTATTTCTTAAACTACAAAATTTAGACATTAAGGAAAACTTACATATCTATATATAAAGTAACCAGAGATATCAGAGTTGAACAATCCCAAATGAACATTGGTTTTGTTGGTTTCGGGAGAGTGTATATATAAGGGGGGATTCCAATACCTTCTGAATTCTATAAAAGAGCTTTGCAGATCATAAGACTCACTGAACACTTGTTAACTGAATGAAATCTATTTTAGGTATGTATATGCTTTCAGTTCCTTTATCTTAAACATTAAAAATATTTGTCAAGCTGAGAATACTGAAATGACAATTCTCATAGAAATCATGTGCAAGAAAACTGTCAAATTCTTGGATTACAAAGTCAAAGGAAGAATCAATTTGGGGCTTAGAATGTACTTCCACTTATAAAAAGTTTTACAAGGACATTATAGTATTTGTAGTTCATTTGATTAAAGATCATATATATATATATATATTACTATATTTCCCCATGTATAAGACACACTGATTTTAAAAAATTTGGGATCTAAAAATTGGGTGCATCTTATAGAGTGCTTGTAGCATTTCAAATGTCATAGATGGAACTGAGGACGAGGCAATATATGAAGATAGTGATTTGTCATCAGACACAGATGAGGACAAGCTAATGCAGGGGTAGTCAACCTTTTATACCTACCGCCCACTTTTGTATCTCTGTTAGTAGTAAAATTTTTTAAGCGCCCAACAGTTCCACAGTAATGATGATTTATAAAGTAGGGAAGTAACTTCACTTTATAAGATTTATAAAGCAGAGTTACAGCACGTTAAAGCATATAATAATAATTACTTACCAAGTACTTTATGTCAAATTTTCGCTAAGTTTGGCAGAATAAATCTTTATAAAACAACTTACTATAGTTAAATCTATCTTTTTATTTATACTTTGGTTGCTCTGCTACTGCCCACCATGAAAGCTGGAATGCCCACTAGTGGGCGGTAGGGACCAGATTGACTACCGCTGAGCTAATGAATGGGAGTTTTGACAGTGATAAGGAATTGAATAAATTTTATGATAAATAAAACCTGAGTTCAATAACTTTATGTAATTTTTTTTCTAATTTCTGGCCGCAAAATTGAGGTGTGTCTTATGCATGGGGGAATACATACACACACATATATTATATATGCATAGAACTACATATTTTAAAGTCCTTACATCATTCATCTTTTTTTTTCTTTTTTTTTTTACAGGGACAGAGAGTCAGAGAGAGGGATAGACAGGGACAGACAGGCAAAAACAGAAAGAGATGAGAAGCATCAATCATCAGTTTTTCGTTGCAGCACCTTAGTTGTTCATTGATTGCTTTCTCATATGTGCCTTGACTGTGGGCCTTCAGCAGACTGAGTAACTCCTTGCTTGAGCCAGCGACCTTGAGTCCAAGCTGGTGAGCTTTTTGCTTAAGCCAGATGAGCTCACGCTCAAGCTGGAAACCTCAGGGTCTCGAACCTGGGTCCTCAGCCTCCCAGTCCAACGATCTATCCACTGCTCCACCACCTGGTCAGGCTCATTCATCTTTTTTTTTTTTATCAAATTTGAGTTTCCTTTGTGAATTTATAACTGCAAGGAAAAAAAATCGCTTTCCAAACTGTTCACATTGATAGGAGCTTAATGGTGAACAAAATATTGAAAGAGCCTTATAAAAATTAAAATACACATGAGACAAGATATTGCTGCCTATGCTCCGGACACAGTAAGATGTCTAAGTGGAAATTAGATAGCTTACTTAGATAAAAAATGTCTATACTGGCTATAAAGAAATAATAAATTCTTTAAAATAGTACCCCTAAATTTCAGAATGTACTTGTGATAAATGAAAAACTAATGAATTTGGGTAAGACTTGCTTTATTCTATGTGTTGGTTAATAAGTTATAACTGTTGCTTAGAACTAATTTTAAAAATGACCGTTAAATATACAACAAATAGTACCAGATCCTCTTGTAAAAGCTTCAATTCAATAATTAAAGGTTTTTGTTATTAGTTACCATATTATCTATAAAATACAGTGCTGAGCCCTTCAATGGAATTTTAAAGTGATTAGCCCAAACTGCTTTTAACCCTTTTTTAATGTCTTCAAATATCATTTTAAAAGATAGTCCAGAACTGACTACAAATGACATTTTTATTACAAAAATAAGGGACCAAACACACACACAAGATGTATAAACAAAGAATTCAAGTTTTAGAAAGCCTTAGAATTATTGTTGGTTCTAATAGATATACTTTAATTTTAGCAGAATAATATCACTATGTGCCATTAGGTATCATATATACAAAGTAGGTATAAAGCAGTTAAAATTGATAAAACAGATTACACAATATTTATTCTAATTTGTGGTATCTAGAATATTTCCTAATATCCAAAGTAGGATCTAGAGTTCAGGAATATACCAAGGGTGCTATACTAACAAAATTTGGAAATACTTCTCCTGACCAAGGTATTGTTCTGTTCTGAAGTTTATTAACTGGAAATTTTTAGTGTTTCTATAGAATAACATAATTAAAATGTTCTCATACATAAAAATTATTTATCTTTAAAAAAAAGTATACTCAGTGCCTTTTCCTTCAATCATAGCCTCTACAGTTAAGTTGCATGTTGCATAAAAATTTACTACCTTTTAACTGTTACTTGATTTCATTGGGTATTTCCTCATGAAGAAAGGTAAATAATTAAACCAATAGAAATTTATTTTTCATGACTATGGTGTTAGTTAGACAGAGGGTATTTTACATTTGAATTTCATCTTTTACTCATGGCAGCAATACAGTGCTGGTATTTATATAATTCCTTGTTTCTCATGTATTTCATTCTCTGCTTTTGTGAAGCATACAGTATTCAGCAAACCTGCCTCTCAAAAAATGATTACCTAATATTTATCAAAGTTTAAGTGTCATATCCTAAATATGAGCATTAATCCAGGAGAAATTGGAACAGGTAACCGAATGTTGGATCACATAAAAATAATTGATATCGCTCCCCACCAGAGCCTGAGCTGACCTGAGGTTCACACCACTGCAAACTACCTAAAGAAGAGATGAATTATCTCCACAGACTTTCTGGTTCATACATTTCCTGTAGAAAGGAAGTAATTGTTTTTGTTTAAAGGAAACATCCTGGCTTAGATTAAGCAAAAGTCCATTTTCTGTCAACAGAAGACAAAGCAGAGAGGTGAAAAAAGTCAATAAATATCAGAAAGCAAAAGACTAGCCAGTATTTATCAGGTATCTGTATGAGCAAGTATTGAGGGCATCAAGAAAAAAATTCTGAATGTCTTATTTTGTTCAAATAATTTATATGTGGTGCAGCCATGATATATTGTACGAATAGCTTACTAATCATATAGTAAATATAAATGCCTGCCTTTTAAAATAAAGTTCAAAGTCTATAAAAGGTAACTTTCTAATTCAAAATAAAGCATGACAGTGCTGGAGCAATCTTCTGCCCCACGCACATATATTCAATTGCTCTAACAGAATTCCCTATTGATTTTATCCATGAGTTAAAATGAGAGTCCCCCAAGTCCAGGTGGGGCGTTTCTTTGTTTTCCGTATCCTTACAATGCTCAGGTCTCCTCATACAATCACAAATTTCCCAAGGAAAATCTTTCCTGATCTACATGAGTTTTCTTCTTTGTGAATATGGACATTTATATGAAATTGGTCATAAAGATATCAATGTGAGCTACAGACCTCTTGAACTTAGGAAACTGCTTTATTATTTCTCATAAATTGGGAGAATATTTTTATTTTCTTTTTTCTGTAAGTAATAGTAACAGAATAAATATAATTATATAATATTTTAAGTAAATGGATCCATCACTGTTAGTCAATTTCAATGATAACAAACCATCTATGTATGTTTCATGGATTAAAAATGAGGAACAAATTAAATAACCCATTCTAGAAACATGTAAGCAGGTGTCACTAGGCCTTCTATAGTAAACATTCAAATATATTATCTACTATATTACTGTTGTTATTTTATAAAATAAAGAATTATTGTCTTTAATAGCACAGTGTGCCTTTGACAATCCACAATTTGCATAACATTACATGTATGAAAGTGTATGTATATGTCTCTTATTTATATGTAGGCACAAAATATATTCATCAACTCATTTAATTATCAGATACTGAGAAACTCCTTTATGCTAGGCGCTATGACAGGTACTGGAACACAAAGATCAAGAACATAATATCCTACATAGGAAGCTCAGTGTTGCAGGTAAGTAGAGTATAATACTGTTATAGCTAATAGAGAAATGTAACATAATATGTTATGTGCAACAGTGGATTTATGCAGAGAATATAATAGGAGCCAAAATACTTCTTTCTTTTCTATCCTAGGAGGGGCCAGGAGGATCACAGAAGACTACAAATTAAGGCTTGAATACTTCTTAGAAACATTCTCACAATGAGGCATGCCCCTTTTCTAAAGTATGTATGTGGTTGACATTACAGCACTAAGCGGGCAGAGTCTTCAAGAATATTCCTATCTCTTTTGAAAACTTCAAAATGTTTGGTGCAAAAGATTAAATGATATTCCATTCTGAGTTAAAAAGAAATCCTATCTCTAAATATAAACTAGTATCAATCTTTCAGAATTTTGCTATCTTCTTGACTTGCTGCTCCTGTACTTCATTAGACCTAAAAACGTATCCTTGATTGACTAAGTGTCCGGCCAAGAGGCTATTCCATCAACCATCCCAGGGCCTAGCAGCAGTAAGCACTCCGAACTCCGTCATGAGCAATTGTTGAAGGAACAAATGAATGAGTAAATAAACTCTCAGTCTCTAACCACCTTGGAAGAATGCTGGACAAAAGTGAAATTGTTAAGGAATGCAACATGCTCTCACTATTATATATCTTCTGGATCTGACATGCACATTCAGAAGTCTCATTGTGGTTCTCAAACAAATAGTGGATTTCAAAAGAATCTGAGCAGGGCTTGCAAACAACTAAGATTCGTAAAATGTCATGCTCGTATTGTATGGCCACGTATTCAGCAAAGCAGAGTGATTAAGAGAGAGGACTCTGGACCCCTGCTGCTGGGGTTCAGATGGAGACTCCAGCCCTAACTTGCCACTGACTATAAGTGACTTCACCTCTCAGTGCCTCCGGCTTTTTAGTCATAAAATGAGTGTACAACAATGCCTCCCTCTCAGGGTTGTTGTAAGGATTAAAGGGATTAAATATTTGAAATAACTTTAAACAGCACCTGTAGACAGCAGACACTATTGGCATTTGTTTAATAAATCAGCCATCATTTAGAAGGCTTTCTCCGAGATGGCGACAATAGTAACCACTATGTATATTTGTTGGATTAAATTTGGGGGTTCCTTCCCTCGCTATTTTCAAATTATTGATACAATATGCAGCCTAGAGTTAACTCAGGGATCAGTGCGTATGATTTTCAGTCTAAAGCTGACGTGGCAACAATGGCAGTACACAGGTGTGTTTCAAAGTTGATGAAACTTTGGTCTGTCCAGGGGAATCCCTCAAGTTTCCATCTTGTTCGCAGAATTCCCTGCTCATGCAATTCAAATCTGTGTTTTCTGTGGCCGAGGAGTTGCACAGATTCCCCTGTGTTTTCTGTGTTTTGGTTTATTCCACAGCTATTATGAGTCTGCTGTCACTCAGGCTGTTTTGGTTTTGTTGTCTGTATTCAAAGGAGGCCTGTGGTTGCGTCTATCCCCGGCGTCTGTGTTTCGAGTTGCGTGGTTTACCCCCTCTGTCTCTCATCATTGCTTTTGGCTCAGTCCCTTGACAGGAAATGAGAGATTTATTTTATCTGGCTTCAACTACATTGTTCCTTCCTGACTACTGGTGTTACTTCACTCTAAATAACATGACTTTGTGCTCACAGTCTGCCCAAGGTCAAAGCCTGAGGGTAATAGACAAATTTAAGAGCAGGGGAGGAGAATATAACCAGAGGGGAGGAGTGGGCCAGGAAAGAATAGAAAATTAAATGTACTGATGCAAAAGGTGAACTTGCAGCAGGTCTAAATTTTCTGGTGGGTTTGAAATGAAATCTGTTCTAAAGAGCTGAAAGGCAAACTTCTTTCCCCTTCCAGATGTTATCGATTTACAGTGACACTATAAAGTAATCTAGGGTTGAAACTCAGATTTAGTTTTAAAAGAAAGCATGAGTTGTCTGGGTGAAGGGTTTACAAAGCTTATTAATATCTATGATACCATAATTGTAGTGTATTTTTAATCATTTAAATTGAAATAATTATTGAAATTCAAAACTTTTTTAGTTTAACTGAAAAATTTTGATAGTGTATACAATTAATAAAGGCAAATCCACATTTTAAAAAGTTAAGCTTAATAAATGATACCCAAACTTGGAACTTAAAGCCATTAAAAATGTTTAAAGTTATGTGTGAATTTAAGGATAAACAAAAGTTTATCTCAACCACATCTCCCAACCTCTTCATATTTTTTCTTTCCTTCATATTTTTCCTTTTCAAGGTGTTAATATAACTATCCTGGTTTCTTCAAATACCTCTAGAGTTTCAAAGGGTCAGCAGGGTGACCACCCAAAGACATGGTAAATGAAAACATCTCAGTTTCACTGGTCACACCATTTATGCTGATCTGAATCTCCCTGGAACACTTTCAAAGACTGGGGGAAAGCTGACTAATATATATATACATATATATATGTATATATATATTTTTGTTCTTTTAATAGATTTTCATGTGATTTAATAATACTTTGCCTCAGGAAAGTGAATTTAATGGAAATGAACTTTAAGGCTTTAGAGTTATAGGTAAGGCCCGATTTTGCACACAAAAAATTATTTCACATGGGTATTGCATTTGGGGAGAAGATGATGACATTCCCTTCGGTAATGATCTTTCAACACTCATATCATTATGTGCTGTAAGTTTGATTTATGCTGAAGTCAGGAGGACATCCCTAATGACATCATAAGGACTTTATGTGTTTATGACTTACAAAACCTCCTGTGAGGGGCCCTACTCTTTTTTATGAAACTATACAGACATCACAATTCTGGGTTGAACAAGGGCCCAAAGGTCTGCAAATCATAAAAGTTTGTTTCTTGATGCAAATGCCTCACCTTGAAACTCTTCTTCCTCAGTATACCTTAAATTTACACTGTATATGTCAAATATATTTTAATTAAAACAAAACAAACCTAAAAATAATACTCAGAATCTTCCTTCCTTACTATGTCAGTACTTCATGAGCTGATATACTTGTGGAGTGAGGCCCAAGTTCTGGAATGTGGTAGACAAAACTATGTAAGAATTCCAGTAAAGTCTCTTTTTTTAACACTAAGTTCTTAAAAGTTATAGTAATGATTCTTATATGTTGTTTTGTTTTCTATTAAATGCTAAATATAGTCTGTAAAGCTAGTAGCCATGGCCACCATCACAGCCACCTGGTCCATGCAGGTTTGTGTAGGATTCAGACAGACAGTAATGAAAAAACAGAGCCAAGTGCTGGTGGGCCATTAGCTTTAATCCTAGCTTGCACCCGGCAGGCAAGTAAAAACACACACAGGCTCCAAAACCCACTCATTCAGCACTCACAAAGCTACTGACTTATCCAAGTTTCCTAGAATCAAATGTTTCTAACCTCACCAGCCTTATTCACCTTGTTTCCCATCTCCTTCTCTCTTCCCAAACTCTGCATAAACTGGTTTCTCCTTAGGCACTACACCATCTTGGCTGCTTCTCTTGGCCTCCTCCTCGTGGCCTTTCTCTGCTCTCCTTTCTCTGCTCTCTTCTCTAACGCTAATCTCAGGAACCAAGAGAGAGCAAGCTCCCAGTCTGCCCCACTTTATAGTATAGCAATCAAAACCTTTAATCCAATATACAAACAAGGAAGTCTCTGATACAAAGTCACTTATCTGTGGCACAATGGGATTCCTCATGAGAGTGCACCACCCCACATCAAAAAGGGTGGGAAAGGCTTAGTCTTAAAACTAAGCCTAAGCTATAAGGATCCTGCCTGCTTATAGCCTGTCCCCCCCCACACACACATTAATGTAATCACACCTATCCCAAGCAAGAAGGGCAAGTAATATTATCACCTGGGTGACGGATTTCGATGTGGGCAGCGCCATCTTTAACAAAGTGAGCATAATATATTTTATCTGCCCAACATAATCCTACAGAGTAAACACAAAAATGTGATTCCTTTCTCCAAAGACCCTATAATCAGCCAAAAAGGTCCTCATGTGTTTTCCTAAATCATCCCCAAAAAGCTTTTCTTTAAGTCTGTCCCTATACCTCAGGTACTCAGAAGCAAAAGCAAACAATCAAAATAAAATAATATTTGTTTGAAAGTTACTTTGTAGTCATCACCATGGCAGCTGTGAGCTGCTTTCTGATACTGCGTCAAGTTCCATGCACACAAACTTCAGGAAAAATTGGTGTTACCCTCATTTTACAGATGTCAGAGAGAAATTAAGGTGTACTAAGCAATATACTTAAGATCAGAGTTTATAAGTAGTGAAAGTGGGATTCAAATTTAAGTAACTTTAATTCTAAAGCTCATGCCCATTCTCTGTTCTAGAATAGTAATTAAAATGCTGGATTACAAAAATTCAATGTTTAGAGTTCAACCCTGTACCTGAGCTGTACAAAATAAGGAGTTATAACTAATACAGTCCTTATTCTTCAAACGGTAAAACATAGAGCAACTACCTGACCCAGCAATTCTAGTCCTAGGTACATACTCAAGAGATTTAAATATATATGCCCATGTTAAATGCTGTACCCAAATATTCTTAGCCACATTTCCACAAAAAGTAGAAACAAGCTTAATGTTCATCAACTGATAAATGGATAAATAAATTATGCTCTATCCATTCAATGGAACATTACTAGGCTATAGAAAGACATGGTATATTGACACACAACATGGATGATCCTGAAAAATGTTATGCTGAGGGAAAGAAGTCAGGCACAAAAGACCACACATTATATGATTCCATTTAATTTAAATATCTAGAATAGAAAAATCTATAGAGACAAAACAGATTAGTGGTTGCCTATGGCTGTGGCATTATAGGAGAAATGACGAGGATCTATTAATGAATATGGAATGAAAATGACCTAAAATTGATTGCAGTGATGTTAGCATAACTCTGTAAATATACTAAAAATAATTTAATTATATAAATGGGTGAATTGTAGATTGTGTACATTATATCCTAATAAAGCTTTTACTGAATCAAATTTAGTTGTCTAAAATGTGTGCATCTATATCATCAGGAAGAAACAGGCAGCACATTCCCTAGGAGAAGAGAAACAGCTAAGCAAATCTAGCTACAGCAACAGGGAGAAGTTATTTATCTTCTCTTATTTCCCCTCAATATCAGCAAAGCATTAGTCAGCTAGGTTCAGGTGGACTTCAACATCAACGAGAGAATTGAAGAGATATCCCTTTCTGGCCAATTATACTTCGAGACCAAAGTTTGTTGAAAGAGTTAGAACCACAAACTAGTAGTTTATTTACATAATGCTAAACCGCTTGTTTGACATTTTTTCATCTAAACTGACCAGTGATTTGAGTATTGTGTAGACAACTGCAAAGAATAACTGAACCAGTGGGAAAGTCCCATTTTAAAAACACTGACTGTTCTATTTAACACTTAGAGAGTAGAATTCCCTGCTACACAGATTCACTTCTTCATGTTGCAATGAGAAATAAGTTGTCCAATGGGTATATTTGTCAATACAATGTTGAGTCCTGCAGCCCATCATTAGATGACAGAAAAACATCATGCTGTGGCAAAGATTAGTAGATAGTAATCAAATATCCCACAAGGTTTACATTCCCTAAGCGTCCATCATTTGTTTTTCTTTTTAAAGAGAATATTAGAAGTAACAGTGCCCAGAACAGCAGGTTCGTGAAGGACCAGCTCTCTGGAGATAATGACACATTTTATCCCAATAATTTTTAGATATTTACACCTTAAAATTAATCGGTTGAAATTGCTTTCAAATTAAACACTATTGCTCCAGTGTTTCTGTTGTGATTGTCGGAGGGAAGTGGAGCCAGTGCAATTTGTCCGTGTTTTACAAATCACCATCTGGCAGGAATATGGCAACATGTGAAATCTTCACAGGACTCTTGTTTTTCTACTATCTGCTGGATAACTAAGGAGCTCACCAGACTGCTGGGATGCCTGCCAGATGGTAAGCAGGTATGTTTATGAGTTTAAGATTCTTATTTTCTTTCAATGCTTTCACATGCTGTGGTCGCAGAGGCAGAAAAGGGAAAAGGAAAGGAGTGGGGGACCAGGGAGGCACTGTGTATGATCCCACAAGTGCCTTTGAAGTTTCTGCAAATGCAAATTTTCCAAAGTCTACATTGAATTGTTTTCTACCAAGTAGAAAAGCCATCAGTCATATGGTCACAGGATTTTGAGGGAAAAAAAAATGCTACATTTTTTTTTCTTTTTGTACAAATAAACAGGTGTAAGGTTTCTTCAGTGGCATTGAGCAGGCACGCGTTACTCGGGATCATAGGCATCATCAACAAACATTTGGTGAGTGTACTCCCTGTGTATGGTACTTGGCTAGCCACTTCAGCAAAATCTAAGTCAGGATCTGTTTTATTTTATTTTGGTTATTTAAATAGACTATGATAAGGAAAGACTATCTACTTAGTAGAGTCAGTAAAAAAAATTTTAACAATCAAAGATTCACAGGGCTGAATCCGGGAAGTAAGCTGTAATCATTAGATTAACGTCTATGGAAAGAAAAGCACATCCTAAACAATTTTGACAGATAAAAAGTAAATATCATGAAAGAGATAGTGCTTGGTATGTAGAGAGGTATATTCTTTAAATCTGGCTTTGAATGCCTGCCCAGCAATATACCAGCAACGCAACCCAAGGAAATTTTCTGAAATTCTCCAAGCTTCAGTATGTTCCTCTATAAAAACGGTGATAACAATTGTACCTTTTATTATTGTTGTGAGATTAGAAATATAAAAAGGGCAAATTGTCAGGAAGCAAAAACCGTACTATCCCTTCTCTGAGGTTTCACTTTCCAATTTCAGTGACCTATGGCCAACCAGAGTCCAAAAATATTAAATGGAAAATTCCAGAAATAAACAATTTATGAGTTGTAAATTGCATGTCATTATGAGTACTGTAAGGATATCTTGAACTATCCCACTCCATCCCACTGAGGACGTGAACCACTTCTTTGTCCAGTATATCCACACTGGGTGGGTATCCTCTCCAACCTTTGTCACATAGTATCATCTCGGTTATCCCATTGACTGGCGCAGTGCTTATATTCAAGTAAACAGTGTTTAACTTAAAAAGGGCCCCAACGGGTAAGAGTAGTGATGCTGGCAGCAGAGATATGCCAAAGAGGAGCTGGAAAGTGCTTCCTTGAAGCGAAAAGTGAGTACAGCACAATAAGCAATTTTGAGACAGAGAAACCACATTCATATAACTTTTATTACAGTATATTATTATAATTGTTACATTTTATTCTTAGTTATTATTGCTAATCTTTTATTTATAAATTAAATTTTATCATAGGTATGGATAGAGGGTTCAATACTATCTGCAGTTCCAGGAACATACTGGGTGTCTTGGAATGTATCCCCCATGGATAAGAAGGGACTGCTGGGGTCACTGAACAAATGGAGTGATTGTCATTATTGGTGATAGTATCATGATCTAGAGAGGACTACTACTAGGTTAAATCACTAGATGTAGAAGTTGCTCATGGGAATGATATAAATAGACACCTAATACTACTATAAAGTATATTTAGATACACATAAGGTCTATATACACTTGTGTGCTTATAATATGCAGAGATGCACAAAAACAGGTATGCATGCATGATAGTAGATATATTCTGTCAATCACAGTAAAAAGAAATAAATATTTTAACTTAATGCTCTGTAATCACAAGTAAATACTAATAAAAGTTTAATAGTTTTCAGAAGTGATATTTTGGACAAATTACTGAACCTCTCTGTGTTCTTGGTTATAGAATAGAGAGAATAAAACCTGCTTCATAGGGCTATATGAAGATTAAGTGTAATTATATCTATATAACACAATACCTAGCAGGGAATCGATAAATGAACATATGCTTTCATCCCTTCCTCTTTAATTAACAGTTTTCTCCCACCTCTAAATTGAATCTATGTTTGCCTATCCTTACCTATAGATGTCTCTTCTTCTTTCTGGCCCTTCCAATTAAATTGATTTCATCACTCTTTACACTATAATCACTTTTCTCCTAAAACATAATTCTTCTGTCAATTTTTTATTGTAAATTTCTCTCTACTCATTCCTCTTTCTGAACCTTAAATACACTAAGTTGTGTTAAAAATAAATTACCAAATGACAGAAGAGATAGAAAGCCTAATAGGCCAATGACCATCGAAGAAATTCAAAAGATTTTTAAAGAGATTGTTAAAGATTTATCTCTAAAAAAAGCCAGACATAGGTAGTTTTTTTTCTGACACAGGTGGTAGGTACTTTTATATTTGTTACAATAAAACTAATTGAAAACAATACTTTTTCTTGTTTAAACAATCCCCAACATTAAAATGAGTAACAGACTCACAATTCTTTCATAAGGTTAGCATAACTCTGATAACAAGTCATGACCAACACAGTGTAGTGTAGACACACATGTGCGCACACACACACAGTGTGCCAATACAGACCAAACTCATTTACAAATAAAGAAGCAAAATTCTAGCAAGGAGACCTCAAGAGTAAATTAAAGAATAATATGCCATTAACCATATGGCATTCATTGCAACGATGAAAGGCTAGTTCAATACAAAGATATCTATTTAAGTAATTTTTTAACATTTAAAATAGTAGACAAAAAGTAAAAACCCACAAACAAATTGTTTAAAACTCCTTGGGATAAAAAGCACTAACCATTCTAGACTTGTTTAACATAAGTTACTATAAGAAAAGAAGAAAACTGCCTTCTAAGAAAGTTTGTTTTTCAGAAATATCACTAAAATAACTAGATAATGGTAAAATACTCAAATCATCAAAAATGACCCAGCTTCCCTTATTTCCAGCTTCCTTTCCTTTCATCAATAAGCACTCTGCCCACAAGCTATGTTCTGGTCATTAGTTCTTCTTACTTATCTCATGGACACTTTTCAACCCATTGCAAATGCTTCTGCGCCTATCCTTTTACAGCTCTTTTCTCAAAGGTACAAATATCCACTTACTTCAAGTCTAGTAGCCTGTTCTCTGGCCTCATCCTCTTTAAAGTCTCTTTAGCATTTAACCTGGTCCACAAACTCCTCAGTGTTTTGTCTCCATCTTTGCCTCTCTCAGCTTTAAGAATGCCTCTTGCTTGACGCTCTTGCTTCTTTGCTGGGCTTTTCTCAGCCCCCCACTGCCTCTTCTTTCACCTGCTCCTCAAACTTCTGGTGGCCCCTTTTAAGTCACGCCATGCCCAGGACAGTGTAGATCAAAGTTAAAAAGAAATTAGAGAACTGAGAAACTATTAACTAAACGATTACTAAAACTATACCTAAAACCTCATTAAACAAAAGACTTATACATGATTTTCAACTTTTCAGGTTCCAATCTAAATGACATAGATTGTTAAAACTACCCATTGCAACATGGACACTCTTTGCCTATATTACTTTCAATATGTTTAAAGCTACCTTGCTAATGTTAATAAAAAATTTAATATTTAACTTCATGAATGTCTTTTCTGCTATTATTTACTTGTCTTGCATAAATTATTGACAGCTATACTAATTTATTAGTTTAAACTCAAAATATCAGTTTTCTAATTTTGCATGAACTTGGTTTTTAACCCTTTAATTACCTATTGAATCTGAAGACATCTTGTACTGCTAGGATGTATCTGAAAGCAATTTAATTCCGTAAGTATTTACTGAAAGCCAGTGACATCAACCAGATACTACATAGACTGACTTCAGAATATAAAGTAACAACTTTAAGAAAGTGCTGATGTCTTAATCATGTTAACCCTAAATAATTTTACTTAATTTGCAACCAAATAGTAAAGTTAGGCAAAAATATCAGAAAGAGAATTACATAGATTTCTTCAAATGCCTCATCACACAGTCATCAATCTCTCAATAAAAATTCTTCAGTAAACTAGATCATCACTCTCCATTCATCTCCAAATTATTGCCAGATCACTTTTGCTGCTATGATCTCCTCCCCTAGTTCTGTAAAACCTGGAAAGTATCTTTACACATTTTTTTGTAAATAAAACTTCTTTTGATCCTCTTCTTCTTTTCTTACCTCTGATATTTGTATCACTATTGCTACACCTTTCAGGTAATTTGTACAGTGCTCTCTCTTTTTTTTTTAAATTTTATTTATTTTTTACAGAGACAGAGAGTGTGTCAGAGATAGGGATAGACAGGGACAGACAGACAGGAATGGAGAGAGATGAGAAGCATCAATCATTAGTTTTTCACTGCGCGTTGCAACACCTTAGTTGTTCATTGATTGCTTTCTCATATGTGCCTTGACCGCGGGCCTTCAGCAGACCGAGTAACCCCTTGCTGGAGCCAGCGACCTTGAGTTCAAGCTGGTGGGCTTTTGCTCAAACCAGATGAGCCCATGCTCAAACTGGTGACCTCGGGGTCTCGAACCTGGGTCCTCTGCATCCCAGTGTGATGCTCTATCCACTGCGCCACCACCTGGCCAGGCTACAGTGCTCTCTCTAATTCAACATGCTACTCCCTTAAAAAATATAAATAGCCCTGGCCAGTTGGCTCAGTGGTAGAGTATTGGCCTGAAGTATAGATGTCCTGGATTCAATCCTGGGTCAGGGCACACAGGAGAAGCAACCATCTGCTTTTCTACTTCTCTTTCCTCTCTCTCTCTCTCTCTCTCTCTCTCTCTCTCTCTTTCTCTCTCTCTCTCTTTCTCCCCTGCAGCCCTGGCTCAATTGGTTCTAGCACACTGGCCCCAGGCACTGAGGATGGCTCTATGGCCTTGCCTCAGGCGCTAAAAACAGCTTGGTTGGAGCATGGCCCCAGATAGGCAGAGCATCATCCCCAGAGACGGACTTAACTGCAGGCACACCAGGAGCATGCATCCTGGGCTCTGACTTCTGAAGGGCCCCACAAAACCCCAATATTACACTTTTTTCTAATGACACCAAGTTTGGTTTCATATGTGCAATTATAACATTAATAGTACATAATATTTTTCTTTATTTAAAAATATGATTAACATGTATTTTTATTTTCCCTGTCTCTCTCTCTTTTTTTAAGGGACCCAATATTTTCTTCTGCACATGGGGCATCAACTAACCTTAATCCGCCTCTGATCAGCCCCAGACAGGGGTTGCTGGGTGAATCCCAATTGGGACACATGCGGGAGTCTATCTCACCTCCTCTCACTTGGAAAAAGAAGGAAAAAAAATATATATATATGTATTACCTACGAACTCCCTCTGAACAGTGATTTTCTCTAATGAATGAAAGGTATAAGTCAGTTAAATAAAACACCCTTAATCCCAACTTTTCCAAAATTATATCAGTTTTTCAAAGTGAGCTGAACCTAGTTCTCATCCGATTGTTGCGCCCGGTGCCACATGGAATTGAAAACAAGGCACAGCCAGACTAAAGAACTCTGACTCAAGGAGTTATTCTTCGAGAACAGGGGATTTTAGACGTTTTAAAAAATCTGTTGAAATAGTTCTTCACTAGAAATCTCACAAGGACACAATTTTCAAATAAAGAAAAAATAATTAAGGTTATGCTCTTTCCCCTTCCCTGCACTAACTAAGCCCAGAGTCCCCTACAAACTCCTACAGCCTTCTCCAGAGTACAAATGGAAAACAATGGTCCTAGACTGTTTTCTACTCATTGCTAAAGATCTGGCTACCAAAATCATATTCTTACCACAAAGTCCCAACATGCCCCACTGGGAGTTCCTTGGGCATTACCCAAGAACATGCCTGTTCTTTGTTTAAAATGGTACTCAGGACATAGGTCACACACAAGATATAGTCAATGGTGGTAAAAATAATAATTTTTTTAAATAATGAATAGATAAATCTCCCTGACACAGGAATGGTTTCCTTTTCCTGTGCCAGTTTTTTTGTCTGTGCCAACTCTAACACACACCCCTTCCAGGAATGGCATTCAGCCATCCTGGCAACCAGAATTAGAGCAAAGAAAATATGAAATTTCTCTTCAAAACATAAGTGAAAAGATGAATGCAAAGCCAAGCAAAAGGAACCCAGATTCAACATGCACATTGTTAAATGTCACGTCATAGTAAGACACTTTATGAACGTCAAGTGAACATGGACATGTATAAATTGTCAGAGTGAGAACAGGTACAACCTATTAAAGAGAACCAGCAAGTAAAAACAGTCTAGAAGAACATGCAAATTACCAGTTACAATGGTTACTTTTAAGGTGCAAGAGGAGTGGAAACTGAGCAGAAAATGGAAATGGGAGAAATAGTCCTCATTGTACACATTTACAGACTTTTGGAACCATGTGACTATATTCAAGAAAGTAATTTAATTATTTGAAATTGTCAAAAAATAAGGATAAAATGATAATTCCAATAGACAATTCTGAATACCTGTCAGAATAATAATGAACTGTTTTGTCTTAGGAGTGAAATCAGCACCAAGAGAATTTCACTCTAAGAATCTAGATTTAGACCAAAAGGCCCATCAGTCAGGTATACTGCCTCTTCTTTTTCAGATAACTCCTTCAAGAAAGAGATGCTTATTGACTGAAGCCTAGGATTCATATCTACATTATCAAAAAAAAAAAAAGAGAAAATGTGGCAAAGAGGCTCAACAGTCCAGATAACTGAGAGGGATCTCTAAGTTATAGATCAATAGTCCATGGGATTTAGAAAAGAAAAGTCAATGTCTTGCCTCAAATTAAAAATCAGGGAAGGAATATCACAGTTCTCTCTTTGTTTATTTTTATTTTATTTTTTTATGACAGAGACAGAGAGAGGGACAGACAGACAAGAAGGGAGAGAGGTGAGAAGCATCAATTCTTTGTTGCAGCACCTTAGTTGTTCATTGACTGCTTTCTCATATGTGCCTTGAACAGGGGGCTACAGCAGACTGACTGACCTCTTGCTCAAGGCCAGTGACTTTGAGTTCAAGCTAGTGAGCTGTGCTCAAACCAGATGAGCTCATGTTCAAGCCAGAGACCTCGGGGTTTTGAACCTGGGTCCTCTGTATCCCATTCCGATGCTCTATTCACTATGCCACCACCTGGTCAGACCAACTCTCTCTTTGGAACATCAAGTTGCAAAGATCAAAGATAAATCCTCATTTTACCACCCCGAGAGGCACATACCCTCTTTTCAATGCATAGTGTTTTCCTGTCTCAAACCAGGGACATATTTGTTGACTGACAGATTCTGCTCTGAGCATTTAATCACTAAAAGCATTTTTTTAAAAGAATCATTAAAACCTGATTAAAATGCAAAATTAAAATTTCTTTCAAAATAGACATTTTAGCCAAATTTTATATCCCAAACCATCATATCCAACCATTAGGTATAAAGAAAAAACAGAAATGAGGAGACATATACAAAATACAATGCTACCTACGAAGCACCACGCTTTATTTAGCTGGGTGAAAAGCAAAACCTTATTGGTAACGCTACACGCCAGTAAGCTGATTAAAGGTAGCTGACATTCCACAAAGTCTGCATTACTTTCCAATTTACTAAGCAGGTCAACTTACCTCTTGGTCTATGGGCCTGCAGTCCTATACGGATGACATTGAAAGTTCTCAATCTTTAATCAGTTCTAGGGATATACTGCAACTTTTTAAAATATTTTTATGCCATACCTTCCTGAACACAAGAGAGTTACATACTGAATGGAAATATTAGTGTATGAATGATACCATCTGTCATTTCAAAACCAAACCAAGGAGTTGCCTAATCATATATATTGTTGAAATAAGTGTTTAAAAATAGTCAGTGCAGAGAGACTTTTCCCCACCTTTGAGGAATTTGTCAGAGGGACAAATGCACTAATGTGAATCCACACTCACACACACACAGAATACAACAGAGACAGTTTATATTTTCAAATAATATGCTAATTCCTGCTAAATATATAAGTGTAGGTGAATTCTGTAACACAGAATAAAATAATTTCAAGTCCATTTAATTCTATGGTCGGAACTTGAGTTTCCTTATTTTTTCTTTAAGTCCAACAATAGTTTTCAAACACATTAATATCTATATGAATACTGGGGTTTTAAAAGCAGATCAATATACATGGTTACATTAATTCTTTTTCATTCCATATGCCCCTAATCTGTCCAAAGTAGTAGTATTCAGAAGAATTCAACTCAATTCAACCCCATGGCTTTAAAGACATTAGGTGTGTATTAATATGATTTATCATTCAACAGCTTGTAAAAGCCTTTGTGAGCCCCTCCCACTCAAAAGAAAGGGGTCGGACACTATCTAAAAATTTCTAAAAAATGAGAAAGTAAATGGGCACTTTGTTCATCTTACAATGCTTTTAGATAGATAAGCTTAAAGCCTGATTTAGAAGAAATTAGTAGTCAAAAGAGAGGTACCTTTCACTCTGTGCATCATACTAACAAAAATATTTTTTTTTTAATGGAAAATAAAAAAGGCCAGCCTATATTGATTTCAGGAGAGTGTGCAAGACAAAAAAAGTTATGGGGGAAAAGATGCAATGATCATATAAAAAGGACTTAATTGTGGTATTATAATAAAAATAAATGTGAAATTAAAAATTACTGAGAGGAGGAGCAATTACACTGTGAACATAACTAAAGCATCAGATACATTGTTTTGGATTTATCTTTTTCTAAGAAAATTTACAGGGATTCCCCACACTACCCATTTTTTTTTATCTATTAACTCATTATTGTTAACAGTTTGTTTTCGCTTATATAATTTTCTCTTATTTTATATAATTTTTCTTATTTTTTAAAACACTTATTTTCAAGTGTATTTTATTGCCTGACTTACAATCTTTTAAAGTTGTGTTTTAAATTTCATTGAGAATTCTCACATATATTTGTGTTATTAGTAACAGAATTTAAAGCGACAAAAATATTGTATATAGTATACAAATGACTGTTAAACTTTCACAAGTTCATTTATCTTTAATAAATGCCTAGCTAACAAAAGGAATTTTTTCTTATTACTATTGTACAACATAGGCAAAAATGTATTAACAAAACATTTCTTCCTAGTTTTCTGTTTTTCATATTTTCAAATAATAGCATGTGAATATTCATTTGCTTTTTTTGTTTGTTTGGTTGGTTTTCTTTGTTCAGGTATCAATAAAAAAGATGAATCTCACTGGATTGACATTATGTAGCCAGCCACAGGGAAGAAGCCTGCTGGTGTTAAAATCTAAAAATTAATAGTAGTCTTAAATATTTTGTAAAGCAAAATACACAAAAATAAGCCTTGTTTTATTTCTTCCATATTCTAAAATGTGCCATTTTTTCAAGTAAGTCCTCTTAACAGAATTTGTCCATTATGACTGCAGTCCCTCTGCAGCTCAGTAAAGCCAGGTAAGACGCTTTAGCATAGCTTTTATCTGCAGGATTCCCTGAGGCGGTTTCTGTAAAAGGGTTAATGACAGATGTTTCCATTAAATCTGACCTACCTCTTAATTTTGCCATTGCCTGATAATATCCTGGCTTTGTGCTTATTTGCATGGGCGAATGGAGTCACTCCATAACAAGTAACACACCGCCCTCATTGAAACAAAGGTCAATTCATTTTAAACCAATGTTCACAATATTTTTTGTATTTGCAGTTAAAAAAAAGAAAAAAAAACCCTTTCATACAATGCTACTATTTACAAAGAATTAAAAGCTCTGTTTTCTAAATCCCTGGACACAATGTACAACTGTAGGCAGAAACAAGTACTACGAATAGAAATCAATACACCTCCGTGTAGGTAACCAAGTAGAAAAATCACTTCTGTCTCTAAAGATGTTTCTCTTATTTTTATACTAAATACAACTAGGACACAATAAATTTTCTTTGCTGAGGAATTAGTTGAAAACACCAAAATGCTAGCAGCACTTTCTTGTTTACTGAGTGTTATTACTTTTCCAAAGAAAAACAAGAAAAAGAAAAGCTGTAAATATAGAGGGAACAGTTATTATCTTAGGTTGGTTAAAAGATATAGGCATTTTAGCCTTTAGGCTGCCAGTCCAAATTCTACAATTTAGAAAGTGGCCAAACTGTTTTATCACATGAAAGAGTAAGTAACCCTGAACACTGACCAAGTTGCTATAATAAGCCCCTTAAAAAAATAAATAAAGTCAGTTTAAACAGTATAAGGCTCTACTGACGCCTCTTCTGATAGGAGAATCAAATTAAGTGAAGACGAATATCAAGGGGCCTCCGTGATTCTTGTGTGTAGATATCTCAGATAATGTGCTCCTTTTTGAATAAGTCCATGGCCAGGACTCAAAAAAAAAGAAAGAAAGAAATAAAAGAAAACTACATTAACCTAACTATACTGTTTTACTTTATTGTAACATTTAAGGAGTTTGAAATTATCATTTGCTAGAGATGTTCTCTCTCTCTGTAATTATATACAATGTTTTATACAAGTGTATCTATACATACCCTATGTGCAATATCATATTTCATCTTTATCATTATAGTCTAATCTCTGAGACATTTAAATATTAAAATTCTGGCATTAAATTTTACCTTACTCTGAAACAGCTCTCCTGTGTTTTATTGATAGTAAATCCATATTCAAAAGCTCCCATTATACCAAAATCTTTAATTATCTGCAAAGGAAATGGGCTAACTTGGTGTTTAGTAAAGTGATACTTGCTAAATAACTAATTTTCTTCATCTCAGATAGATAAAGCCCATATTTGGCACTTGGGCCATGCAAACCATTGAAACATTTTAGAGAAATCCTCGCCTAGTCCAAAGGTTTGTGTGTATATATATATATATATATATATATATATATATATATATATATACTTGCTAAAGAAAATTCTATCCTCACCATGCTGCTTTACCTTATCTGAAAATGAGATAGATGAGAAAGAAAAGATGAATGACCCCCTCAGGAAGAAATCTCTGCCTCTCTCTGCCTGCGGTGAAGGGGGTGGTGGGTGATGCCCTCCCCTCCCATATATTGCCCATTTCTGATGCCCAACATCAACCTCAAACCTGTATGCACCTAAGAAGCTTGGGAAAAGGAATCATATCTCCCCTGCTAATTCTTTTTTTTCAAGACACAACCTATAAATAAAACAAATGAAATCAGCAAATATTTATTTACAGAGTCCATAATTTATATGAGAGTCTAAGTTCTGTGAAGGATATAGTCAGAAAAATATGTGGTTCCCTATCTGTACAAACTTACCACTTTATTAAGTAGTAATACAAGAGTTAGACAGTAATATCAGACTATAAAAATACATTAAAATGTAAAAAATTAAATTAATGTAAGAAAATAAATAAATGGAATTGGTCATGTTGAGCAACAGAAGAAATTAAGAATTTTAATCACGTGAGGGTTTGGGTTTATAAACACAATTTGTACTTGTGGTTAATCACCAAATAAAATCAAAGTCAGGTCAATTGGCATTTCAGTCATTGTCTTGTCATTGATTAAAAAAAACAACAGGCCCTGGCTGGTTCACTCAGTGGTAGAGCATCGGCCTGGCATGCAGGAGTCCCGGGTTTGATTCCTGGCCAGGGCACACAGGAGAAGCACCCATCTGCTTCTCCACCCTTCCCCCTCTCCTTCCTCTCTGTCTCTCTCTTCCCCTCTGGCAGCCAAGGCTCCATTGGAGCGAAGTTGGCCCGGGTGCTGAGGGTGGCTCTGTAGCCTCTGCCTCAGGCACTAGAGTGGCTCTGGTTGCAACAGAGTGACACCCCAGATGGGCAGAGCATCGCCCCCTAGTGGGTTGCCGGGTGGATCCTGGTCGGGCGCATGTGGGAGTCTGTCTGACTGCCTCCCTGTTTCCAACTTCAGGAAAATACCAAAAAAAAAAAAAAATAGAAATAAAACATTATAATGATAACCAGAATTTATTGAGCACTTAAGTGTCAGGACTACACAAAGTAGTCTGTCCATTTATATCACTTAATCTTAACAATTATTCTATGAAGTAAATTCAACATTTACTTTTTAAAATTATCTTCATTTTAAGTGTAGCATTATTGAGGCTTAAAAGAGATTACATGCTTCTTTAAGGCAACAGAGCTGGTCTAAGTGGTGAAACCAGGAATCACCCCTGTACATTCTGACTCTAGTCTTATACTCTGAACCTTGATACGACTTTTGTGGAACATGGGCATTGAATCGAACAGGTGGGGATATCATCTATATTCTCCAGTTTGTTTACTATGTGAATTGAGGTAAAGTTCTTACATTTGGAAACTGGGCAAAACAATACTGCATCTTTGTCATAGGAAGCAGTTGTTTTGGCCTACCTTATATGTTTTATTTAAAACCAAACCAAACAAAAGCTCATCTTTTTCTGTGGGAAACAACTGGCCCTCCAATCTCAAATAAGAGATAAACATATGACCATGCCCTAGAAAACAAACAAAAAAAAAACACATTATCTTCTCAGCCACAAGGATGGGTTCAGTTTTGAACCCAATAAACAAGCTAATTAAGAGATAACCTGTGTAAGATTTGTGATAGTGCTATGAAGAGAGTAGCCCTCACTCTTTTTATTTTAGGAGCTAGGACTGGATCTGCTTGAGCAGAAACCATAGGCATAAAGCTTGCCTTCAAATAAAGCCAGCACAGGGAAAGGACAAGAAAAATGAGAGGTGGAGATAGCAAATGAGCCCCGGAATGAGCCTGCCACAAGTTGGGCAGCTCTTGATATTCTCACTTATTTAAAACAACAACACTCCCTCCAATTATATGTTTAAGATTATTTGAATTGGGTTTCTGTCACTTATGGCCAAATTAGCCCAAGCTAATAAATCATTTAACAAAGACAATGTGTCCCTTCGATAGCTCAGCTGGTGGAGCAGAGGACTGGAGTTGATTGCTACAAAGATAATGCATGGGAAGATCTCAAGATACCTGTAATTTGTAACTACTCAATAAATGTTTTTGTTATTTTAATTAATTCAGGTGTCAGGTTTTCATACCAAAATTGAAGTTCTTAGATGAAAACCAGGATTGAGGAAAAAAGAAGTGATAATGGTTCAGTTTCTCTGTATGGGTATAATCAAAAAACAAAGTAATTACAGTATGTTTTAAAAGTCTAAGTATTAAGTATTAAGGAACATCAAAAGTTAGCTTCTCCTGCTTTCCAGCCAGTGTTAGCATTTCCAGTTGGCCTCACTATGTCTCCAGAGGGGCTAGAACCAACTGCTAACAAAAATTAGGGGATCAGGGAACATGCAGATACTCCAGTACTTTCATCCTTTTGTATAGTGCATTCTCACCAATGAAATAAAAGGTGGTTTTGCATCTCATTTGCATAATCAAACAACTTTCTTTGACTTGTCATTTGCTTTTCTGATGTTCTTGTTTAATAAAAAAAAATCAAATGCTTCATTTTTCTATTGTTTCATGTTCATTTTCAAATATCCCCTAATTTTTGTGAGCAGCATATTGCCATGTGCCCACTTTGTCGTCATAATGTTTAGTCACATATCTACATGATTATCCAGATAGAAATAACATTTTATAAAAACCAAGTCCCCACCTTATTTTGCTATTATTAAAGTGTCAGTGTTAACTATTTTACAAAGCTTAAACAACAGGGCCTTGAAAAAAGCTAAGAAATCAGGTCCTGAGAACTTTCTTCTATGTTACCCAAAAGTCTAAGGTCAGTAATTAGAGCATAGTAATAACTGAATCACTTAAGGTTTATAGGTTGCCATATGCCCATTGCATCAATATGACAGGAAAGAGACTTTCCCTCTTCTGCTCCCTTCTTTGAACAGGCCTTCCAACGTAAGAAGCAAGAATGGTTCCAGAGAAACTGTTGGGAACTGCCGCGTCAATCACACGAACATGGCTTGCTACTCATTGCTCTATAAAGTATTCTCTTCCTCTGTGGAAAACAGTTCCAAATAATTGTTATGTTTGAACTGGAGTTTTGTTATTTTTTAATATAGCAACTTGAGAGAGAGAGAGAGAGAAAGAAAATATATTCAAGAAACTAATATTATAATAGTTGAATCAACTAATTGTCACTGAACGATATCATCATATTCTCATAGAAGTCACACATTGTATGTTCCTAGAACCAAGCAACATGCTCACATCCTGACAGCATTATTGGAAAACTGAGGTACAACAATAGGAGAAAGGGACAAGAATCTGACCTGAGCTAGCCAAGCAAAGAAAATTATCCTCCATCTTTCAAACACTATTTCTTCCAGGCCTCACTATTGCAGAGCTAATGAGCATTGCGTAGAATCCAGTCTGAAAAGATTTTCACCTTCAGTTCTGACTACTTCATCTAGTTTCAGCAAGGTTAATATTTTAACGTTGCTTGTGTTAGAGAATATGCAATATAAGAATAATGTAGATATTTTCCGAAAAGAAACTACTGGGCTACTGGTCAAATACCAAGAGCTCCAAATATTCCTATGTGACAGAAACTGACAAAGGAATATTTTACAGTGCCTTAAGTTCAAGCCAACAAAGATTCATACCATTACTACAGACCAGGGCTCTTCAACCATGGTTTTACTGTAGGAAAAAGTAGTAGGCAGCAGGAGGGTGGGGACATCTGACAACTTTCTAAAGACATGGCCCGAACGAGTTAGAGCTTGCCAGTGGGCCACCCACGGAAAATTCTATTGCTTATATGAAACATCACACTAAGTTATAAGAAAATAAATGAACAATATATCCAGTCTAGCGATTATTTCAAAGAAGTTCGGAGCCTTGGAAACTGAACAGAGGATGATGCCAATCTTGCGTGGAGTGGCCCCAGGCAAGTTATTTTGTGTCTCACTCTTTTCAACCATAGATGGCTGTTACTACTGCTATTACAAATAATAACAATAATAAAATATCCCAACAACAAGTTCTAGGAACAATAATGTGAGAATTTATGTGTGGCATGTGATTTAAGAATGAGGGAAGAAAGGTACAATATTATACTATTACAAAGTGCTTTATCAACCAGCATATTACATAATGTGTTACAATGTACCATGTGCCCATGGAAACATGAAATCATTCATAGTTCTTAAGTACTGCCAGATGCGTAGCTATAACAAATTTCAACCCTTTCTGCGAATTCACCCACACACTCACTCCTCCAACCAATATTTCCACTGGTAACTGTCAGAGTTGAGAAATCATAGAACAGACCAGACCCTTATTCACATCTCTGTGGTAATTACATATAGTTGGCTTCATATTTGGGTAGGGAACATGTCTTATTCATAATTTCATAACTAGTGACTTGCTCTGTTCTAGTATAAAATTAGTGCTCAGTAAACATCTACTGAATGAATGAGTGAATGAATACAGATAGAAGACATAGTAAATTAAAGAATAAACCTTAGTGATGACACTACCTAAACCAAGAAGAGTCTCTATTATAAGAAGCAGGTAGAATGAAGGTGGTCAAAGATTGGCTCCTTCCTGGCATGTCTGTTTGAATTTCCTAGCATTAGTTTATTTGTCACTTGCTATAACTTTCTGGAATGTATAAGAAATCTTATTACAAAAGATCTTGCCATTTTCAATGGAGGCATCAGGCTTTACTTAAGAATACCAAATGATTTTATTTTTTTAATTACGGCAACATGGTACATTACAGCCTTTACAAAGATTGCAGAATCTCTGGATATTATAATATACCTGTTGTAGGTGAAGAGATGCTCTAAATTTTGAACAAATATTCCTAAGGCACACAGTGCAATGAAATAAATAATAAAAATCTGGACTTGGAATCAGAGAATCTAGCTCCGCCACATACTTGCTCTACCATTTTGGCCTACAAAACAAATTTTCTCTGAGCCTCTGTTTAATCTCTAATGACAACTGTATGTAATTAAAAAATTCATACACCCAGGGCCAATGAGGTCATTTAATGAGTCAAATAATGTATGCAAAGGTGGCATATAAATCGAAAATGCCACATTGAAGCATGACAATTAGTTATAAAGTGGCGGAGAATAGTGTAGAACTGTAAGATCCTTCAACTCAGGGTTCATGAGTTATTTTTCTCAGTAGTTCATATGCTGAGCATATGGCCTTAAAAGAATCAAATGAATCACCAATGCCACTGATTGAAATGGAAACACCAACAAGGTATATGCATTCAGTTCTCGGAGTGGTCCTTCCAAGCTCCTTTCTAATAAACTCTCTAATATGGTGCTCTTCAAAGTGTGGTCCTCTGACTGCCAGTATTAGATTTGGCTAATTTGCTTTTAAAAATGCAGGCTCCCAAACTTCATCCAAGGAGAACATAATGAAATATATCAAGTAGCCGAGATAACTCTTATGCACACTAGTGTGGTAGGTTTTAAATTGACTTTTGAACATCCAGTTACGATGGCACAAAATCCGATTCATCAGGGAGGGTATCTGCTCTAACTTACATGTTTTATATATCTATCTTTTTACAGTTTACAAACTGCTTGGAAATGCATGAAATAGAACATTAAAAATAATGAGAAATGGTTTAAAAATGTTATGGAAATGTAGAAATTTATTTAATTTAAAAACAAAGTTGCATCCATAATCAATTTAAATATATTTGGCTTTTCTTACTACGTCTATGCAGTTATTGTCCCCAAGAGTCTGTGCTTTATATGGTTTTGAAACCTCACTTGGTTCCCTACTGTACCCTGGCCCTAAAAAGTGTGTAACACATAGTGAACATGCATGTCTCAGAGAAGGTAGCTTAAAATATGCCTGTCAATACATAAGGACAGCTTCACATAACAGTTTATAGCCCAGGGTCTCTGTTTCAAAAGAATGTAAGGGCACTGCTGTACCCTGAACTCCAGTCTGGCAATATCACTCTGTGCCCATCCAACGTCTCAAAGATGCAGTATGAGTAACTAGCTGCAGGCATCAGGAACAGTGATAAGAACGCAAGAAAACTATACGGATGTCACTTAGCAGAGATGATCTTGCTAATCAAAGAGTAAAAGTCCAGTTTCCACAAGGATGACATTTGACTCTAATCACACCTAGAAGTCACAGAGATGGATTTGAGAATATGTAAGCTAATAAGATAAAGGTTGGGGCACCATACCTCTGAAATGAATAATCACTTAATGGGTCCATGTTAAAGTTCATGATTTTGAATTGTCAAGTTCCCACAATGACCATTGTCAACATTCCTATCTCCTCACTTCGTGGTCTCCATGAAACATTAATCCTTACCTTACCTGGCTCTGCTTTGCAAATAATACAAAGGTTCAGTACCCATAATTACAAAACCTCTTGAATCCTGAATTTATTCAGAGTCAACTTCATTACATAGGAGTTTTGCTCTTGAGAAGGGATGGACCATGCTTATCGATCCATGTTTTTCTTTATTCTTGCATTCAAAGAAAAATAGTATAATGCCTCTAGACACTTGATAGTCTAATGCCACATATTAGGATATCAATAATTACGCATTGAATGATTAAAAACAGAATGAACAAATGTGCGAGGATTAGAATAGTTATAATGCTGTGATGAACCAACCATACAAATTTGCCAAAAGATACAAATCCTTCTTCTGAGTATCAATTGATATGGAGAGCTGATAACAGCATGAAGGTCTTAAAGTTTGCCATTGGTGCTAAATTAACAAGTGTCAAAAAACAAACAAAAAAACACAATCTCACCTATGTTGGTATTCATAAGATTTAGTAAAATTCTGAATTTTCTTATGGTCTGAAGTAGAAATTAATCAATTAAAGAAATAAAATTATTCCAAAATAGCTTCTGATTAAGATAAAATCACTGCATGTAATAAGTGCTCAATGAGTTGAATGAATCCTTGAAAAAAATCCTTTTTAGAAGTACACAGAAGTAAAAAGAAATAGAATGAACAAAAAAATGTGAAAAGTAGAATTAATGTTGTTTGTACATAAATAGAACAAGCAACAAGTTCCAAAGTGTAAGTATCTAGACAGATATTTTTCCGATGTTTATCAGAAGAGCAAAGTAGAAAAAAAATGTGTTGCATTTCTGCAGAAATTAGTTAATACATTACTGAAACAAAGTCACCTCTGATATAAAAGGTGCCCATGGTTAAAAGTTTATAGTCACCCTTAAAAATGTTTTAAGAGAACAAGAAGGAAAATATTACTCCTATTTATAACTAAGCAATGGAGGAAAAGGTGAGGAGTAAGTAATTATCCAAAATGGCATAGAGTTGAACCACAACAAGATGAACACAGGTGATCAGATGTTCCATTTAACCTTTCACCTAAAAGTTGCCCATCTTCCTGAAACAACTAATTCTACCAGTGGTTTAATTCTGATTCAGAAGGAAAAGAGTCACTTTCTGAGTCATAACATCACCCTGGTTTTCCTTTTGGTCCTTCATTCCAAGCCTACTAAAACCCAACCCATTTTAATTTGTCTAAAGGCGGCCTGGCCAGCACCAGAATTTAATGCTTCCATAAATGAACTCTGATTGACATGAAAGATGACTCACACACACACACACACACGCACACACACACAGACACACAAACTTGTATTGCTGCCATTTGGTCAGTTTGGGGTTTGTTTTTAAAATGAACACCAGTGGAAGCTGAGCAGCAGCCAGGGTGTGTTTTTATTTTATGTCTCAAATAAAAATAAAGAGCTGGGTATGAATAATCAAAGTGGCAGGAGCCTCCCTGGATACTTCTAAACCTTTCAAAAGCAGTCCCAATGCTCAGCAAAATGTAATATAGTCAAAACAACCACGAACAGTACTAATACCAAGGGTTTGTCCCAGAAAAATAAAGTAATTGCCATACGGATTCTCTTGCTGTCCCAACTCTAGTGCCTTTCAACATTATGTTTAGTTATAATACCCTTCTTTGGAGGGAAGTTGCCCTAGAAAGACTATTTCTAGAAGTTAGAAGGATATTAGATAAAAGATAGATGTTATTATTTATTAGAGATTCTTCCAATTAACTATATATACTTTATCATTCCTTATTAAACAGTAGGAGACATATGGTGAACCCCTTGTTATTCTGAGAAAGATCATCAGTTTTATGGATTACACATATTCTTCAATTCTCTCTCTATAGTTTGCATTTTCTTTGGATAGAGCACAGTGCTTACACAATCAGAAAAAAGAGAGGAGAGGAGAGGAGAGGAGAGGAGAGGAGAGGAGAGGAGAGGAGAGGAGAGGAGAGGAGAGGGAATGGGAGGGGAGGGGAGGGGAGAGGAGAGAGATATTTGAAAAGCAAGATGAAACTAAGAGTGTAATAAATAAACAAGGAATAAATTTTTTAAACAAATACTATAATGGTAAATCAGCAGATTAAATGGGGTTTCCATAAAATTTATGGATTTTAGTCAACATTGTGACCTAGGAAGAGAACTAGGAATGAAAAGCAAGCATGCATCAGTCTAGTGGGTATTTTGAAGATATTTTCCAAGAATTTAAAATGTCAAAAAAATTTAAATGTTTTAAATTCTGTTATAAAGAGCAATGTGAAGAGTTTGTTGTTGTTGTTGGTTTTTTTTTGGAGGGGTGATCTACTGTAGACCATGATGTATTTGGAAGTATTTAGCCCTAAAATATATATCATGATGATAAATAATGATTGTTCAGAAAAATTGTGATGGAAAGGAGCCTTCACTGGCGCGTGGTCTCAAATTAAATGGCACAGCCCAGATGCAGAATGGAGGTTGTGATCCTTATGACCTGCTACTGCTGCTTTTCTCATGCCTTCTGCAGAACAACTCTAATAGTATCTTTATTTCCAGAAAGGCCAAAGCCTTTTCCTATACATCAGCACATCAGCCCCCAGTTTGTTTCTGAGATAGACAGGTATTGTTATCTGCAGCATAAACGCAGGGCAGGCTCAATGTGTGCTGGGAATGCCCTGAACGAGTCTAGTGGGGCACACCTTCTCCTCCCAGCCTGCAATGAAACCTCAAAAACAAGACTCATTCAATGTAACCCCAAGCAGTGAGCACAGCCCAGACCCTTAGCAGTACTTGAAATTAATAAATAAATAAAGGTTGAAAGTGGAGCTCAGCAATTCAGAAAGATCTCTGGACCTAGGCTGCTTCTGTAATCAGAAAACAAATTTTAGCACTGTCACATGGTGCTCTAGACGGACAGTCTTCAACAAAACGGGCAAGCCTTCCTAGGAAAGGGAACCAGTTGTAGAAATTTCTGTTAGCACTTTAAGTGACAATAACTTGTACAGTGTTTTCAATGTTATTGTTTTAAATCAGAGCATGGAAACTAAAGTCACACTTTCTATTCAGAAGCCCTTCCTTAGAAATACTGTAGATGGATTGTTTCCTCGGCACCTCAAGTTCATGGCCTCATACACCAATCGGAAGCTTCGAAATCAACCTGGCTCTGCCATAGAGTAAAATAAATAGCTTTTCTGCATGTAAAATTAAAAGTTTAATAACTTCCTAGCAACCATGTGTTTAAAATAGAGTTATATGTGACTTCAAAGCTAAAGTATTATAAAAATTATTGTGAGCTGAGCTGAACCAATTTTAGCATTACAAGTGGAGATGCAATATTAGAAAGATTCTCCTGTGCTCAGATAGCCATGATTACATCGTGACGGATTTATGTATCTGCACAAGGAAAATCCCTGGTTAGGGACCACAGAAGGATCCCATTCATCACAGTACATGTTAGTTCATAGAACTAAAACTTTTGAAGCATTTTTGGCAGTAGGAAGAACTTTTAGCATCCTAATGCTTTTACAAGGTTGGATTTTTCTTTTCTCCCCAATGTGCTTCAAGATTTCATAACATGAGAAATGTAGGAACAAAAGTTAAAATGATTTAATGGTCCCCATAGTCTATTTAAATAAACACTGTGATTGCAATTTAGATGATCTGGAGTCCATTCAATATTAAATCCCCACCCTAAGCTGCAGCTACTACACAAATAGGGAATTCATGGTACACTCCACGTGGCCGCTACTACTGCAACGACTGCCTATTGACAATCATGGGGAGGAGCAAGCCAGACCTAACATTACACCAGTTAAATCTGTCAACAACTGCAGAGAAACTTCCGCTGAGCAAACACACTGATCCCTCTCACACAGCCTGTCTTTGTCCTAACTTTGCTACAACTCCACCAATCTCATACTATTTTCAGCGGTGCAAGCAGAAACTTCTTCTGCAACCAACTATAACAAAAAATACCTTTCTTTATTTTCACACACTGTATGTGTATATTTATGCTGTCCCTTCCACTCTCTCCCCCTCATTTCCACCCCTTCCTATTGACCCAGTCCTAAATAAAGCTTGATAGAAATAAATCACAAGCAATTTCTCATCTCAGGAAAATACATGAAGAAAGAGGCAATGGGACTGATCATGTCCTTTTGACCAGGTCTTGTAAAAATAATACTCCATAGTATACAGTTTAGTCTGCACAAGAGAAAAGAGTAGATCCAAGAACAAACCAGGCAATAAATATCCTAAATGATGGTGTGCCAAATTAAAACAATTGGGTGGTGAAATGTATAGAACCACTGAGTGTTCCTCTCAGTGCTTTCAGACATCAGGGGATTCATGGAATCACGATGCTCATTTTATTTTTATGTACTGTTGAAAAATATATATTGCGTGGGAATAATATTCTGGTGATAGGATACAAAAAGTTATTATTTTATTGAAATTATTCCTAGTTACAAAATGCAATATAATATTTATGTTTAGGGAAGAAAACAAACCATTTTTAAATAGAATTTACACTTGATAAAATAAAAAATCATTTTTTACTTATGACTTCATCTATGTAGTAACTGTCAAATTAAGATATACTATAGGTCTGTCACCCACAAAGCTTTATTTATGCCCTTTCCCAGTCAATTCTCTACCAGATAACTTCCACAGTTTAGTTTTGTCTAGAACAAATCTAGGTTAGTATTATCTAAACACCATACATTAGTTTTGCCTGAAAGTAACACATTTAGATCTGTATACCAGCCATAACCCTGCCAATTTTCCTACGTTTTCTCATTTTAAACTCATTTAATTCTGAGTATAAGATGAGACCGGTAATTCTGCCCCATGTTTCGAAGTAAAGGGATAAGTGACTTGCTGAACATAGAATCGTATTTGACATTCTTTACTTATTATTCTTAATCATTTATGCCATATGTATTATATGGTATAGGTCAGTAAATATGGCCCCCAATTAATACTTTAAAAATTAAATTCATCACATAATCGCACTGTTAATAACATCAATCCCATTGTATCTGGCAGTACTAAATGCTTGACTGCATTGATATTTAATCTCCATATCAGCCCTATAAAGCAGCTATGGCTATCTCCATTTTGTGGATGGCTCAAGAAGGTGAAAATATTTGCTGACATTTAAATAGCAAGTGGAGTCAAACCTTGTACTTTTGACTCATAGTGCTTGGATCATAAGTGTTCCAATAATATGTGCTAAATCAGTCCATTAAAGGATGAATAAAAATGCTTGAGAAAGAATGGACTGTGTTCTGAAAATGCTAAGCAAAGTTGTTCAACACATCCATAATAAAATGTTTAGGAAAAAATTACAAAAATTAAAAGTTATATGGAATCTTAGATATTACTCAATCCCTTCCCCCCACTTTAGTAATGAGTAAACTGAAACACAGACTGACCATTCAAGGGCACATAGTCAGATAATGTTGAAAGTTGGGCTGGAATTCAAGTTCCCTGATACCCAATCATGTGTTAGCTATATTTTATATTTATGACTTTGAATCAAGCATACTGCATGGGTTCAAAATAAGTTTGCAATTGCACATGATAAGTTTATCAACACTTCATATTGCTGTGACAACAATTTTGTAAGATGTTAAGAAGAGAAAGGGAGAAAAAGAAATATAGTGCAGTTACTATCCTTGAGATGCTTAGATATTTCATTGTCAAGATAAGAATTAATCTTATGAGACAGTCAATATTATTAAAATGTGTGCTCCTGAAAGAAGAAAACAGATTGTCATGTAAAAGATAGTATGACAAAGTATATCATTAAATTTAATCAACCACCACAATTTATAGAACTAATAAACACCCACAATAAAAGTAAAAAGGAATGAGATCAGTGTTGGCAGCAAATACCGAGAAACTTGAGACCTGTTAAGAAGTTATCATAGGTTCACAGATTTGAGAAGAAAAATGGTCAATGCTAACCTTCACTTTACACAGAAGAGAGTGTACGCAGGGAGATGACAGTTTTTGCCCATGGACACAAACTCCTTGGCAGCCGCAGTATGGTCATAGTCACTCACTTCCAGCCCAGGGTTCTATGTTCTACCCATTAGCATCATTTTACCAATTTTTCCATGAGACAGTAACAAAGAAAACCTACCGTTCCCCCAAAACAATAAAAATAAATAAAAATATTAATAAAGTGGCTCACATGCCTTAAACAAGAACTATAAAAGTATTAGCTAGTAGATGAAGAACAAAATTGATCTTATTTTCAAATCATTGCCAAATTTTAACAATCACTAACATTAATTTCTCAAATATTATTATAAAAAGGAACACAGGGGTAGGGGGTAAGGCAGTTCTATTCAGTGAGACAACTTGAATCCATGTAAACACAATAAAATAAAATATAAATAAATAAATAAATAAATAGGGGGAAAAAAGCATAGGTAAGTCACAGAGAACATTGAGATGCATACATATTCTAATTCATTTGCTATACTAAAAAGTATAGCTTGACAAAGAGTAACATGGAAACAATAATTTTTTTAAAAAAGAATATTTGCTAACATCTTATGATGAAATATATTTTTCTTCTCCATTTAAAATTGTCAGTGGTGCACAAGTGATTACATTCTGTGAACCTTGGAGAAATACAACCACATGCAAGCCTTCCAGCTGTTCTTCATCAAGAATTGTAATATTTATTCTGGAAGAAGCAAACAACAGATGCATTTGGAGAATGTGAATTCACCTGGTTCCTATAGCATATGAGCTCAAAATCAATTTGCTAACCAATAAATATCTTGTAAAGAAACAACAACTACCAACCCCTCCCCCTTAAAAAAAAAGAATGGGTTCTGCAAATTTAAAATTTAGTCTTCATGAATAACCTTAATTTTAGTCTTTATCTTCCATACCCCTTTCATATATATGTACTGAAATTACTGAGTAACTGTTGGAGATAGTAATCTGGGAACATTTTGTTTTCTATCTGTTTCAATACCTTATCATGACGTCTTCTGTAAAAATGGCCTCTTCAGTTTTTGGAATGATAACTTACAATTGCCTTAAGGATGACATGAAATGTGAAATGTATTTTCAGCTTTTTCCTGATTTACAGTCATCTTCAATAAAACTGCCAACCAGGCATGAGAATTCATGAAAACACTTCAGGTTCCCTGAAGGACCATCTATCATTTTCAAATGAACAACTGTATTAGAAACCAGAATGTTTCAATAGTGATTCAAATTTAGATCTTTTACCTAGCAAGTTCTCCAATTACACATTTCTGATATCTTCTAAAAAGAAAAAAAATATGATATAATGAATTTAAGAAATTTTACAAAATCATGCAGAAAGAATAGATCATTTTTATTTATTTATTACATCTAATCTTGCTCCCAGCTTTTGGCTATTCAATAGGTAATATACAAAAGATTTAACTTAACTTAGAGAAAAAGTGAAACATATCAGATGATTTGATAAATATTTAATAAAGCCCTGACCAGGTATCTCGGGTGGTTAGAGCATCATCCTGAAGTGCAGAGGTTGCCAGTTAGATCTCTGATCAGGGCATACACAAAAATAGATGTTCCTGTCTCTCTCCTGCTCTCTCCCTTCCTCTTTCTAAAGTCAATAAAATAAACATTAAAAAATTTCTAATAAAATTTTAGTGGTCTAAAAGTTATCTTTTTCAGAAAATCTATAAATCAACAAAATATTAACAAACTAGATCCAGAAATACATTAAAAAGATCATATACCATGATCAAGTAAGATTTATTTGGGGATGTAAGGTTGGTACATTATTCACAGATCAATAAATGTGATACATCATATAAACAAAATGATAGATAAAAATCACATGAGCATATAAATAGATGCAGAAAAATCTTTTGACAAAATCCAGCACCCATTTATGATAAAAACTCTCAGCAAGATAGAAGTAGAGGGACTATATTTTGACATAATAAAGGCCATATATGAGAAACACACAGCCAACAACATACTCAATGGGAAAAACGAAAAGTGTTTCCCTTCAGATCAGGAACAAGACAAGAATGTCCACTTTCACCATTCTTATTCAACATGGTACTACAAGTACTAGCCACAGCAATTAGACAAGAAGAAGAAATAAAGGGCATCCAAAATGAAAAGGAGGAAATAAAACTGGCATTATTCACAGATTAACATGATATTGTACATAGAAAACCCTAAGACTCCATCAAAACACTACTAAATCTAATAAATGAATTTAGAAAAGTAGCAGAATACAATATTAATATTAAAAAATCAGTGGCATTTTTATATACCAAAAATAAAATGTCAGAAATAGAAATTAAAACAACAATCCCATTTACTATTGTAAAAAAATTATAAAATGTGAGGTACCTAGGAATGAATTTAACCAAGGATCTAATAGACTTGAACTAAAAAAAATAAAAAAATACTGAAGAAAAAAATTGAGGAAGATACAAATAAGTGGAAACATACACTATGTTCATGAATAGGAAAAATTAACATTATTAAAATGTCCATATATCTAAGCAATCTACAGATTCAATGCAATTTCTATTATAATATATACTAATGGCATATCTCACAGATCTAGAACAAATATTGCAAAAATTTATATGTAAACATAAAACACTCTGTATAGCCTCAGTGATCTTGAGTAAAAAAACAAAGTTTGAAGTATCACATTACCTGATATCAAACTATTCTCCAAGGCCATAGTAATCAAAACAGCATGGTATAACACAAGAACAGGCATATAAATTAAGGAACAGAATAGAGAGCACAGAAATAAATCCATACCTTCATGACAAATTAATATTTGACAAAGGAGACAAGAATATACAATGGGGTAAAGGTGGTCTATTCAAAATGGTGTTGGGAAAATTGGACAGATACATGCAAAAAAGTGAAACTAGATCAACTTCTTATGCCATGCACAAAAATAAACTAAAAATGAATTAAAGATTTAAATATAAGTCATGAAAGCATAAAAATCCTAGAAAAAAAAACATAGTTCATAATATCTCATATATTTTTTAAAGCAATACTTTTGCCAATACATCCCCTCGGGAAAGGGAAACACTGAAAATATAAACAAATAGGATTACATCAACCTAAAAAGCTTTTGCACAGCAAAAGAAACCATGAACAAAATGAAAAGATAATCCACTGAATGGAGGAATATATTTGCAAATTATACATCCGATAAGAGGTTAATTTCCAAAATATATTTAAAAACTTATTCTTCTCAACACAAAAGAGAAAAACAACCCAATTTAAAAAAATGGTCAAAGAACCTGAATAGATACCTCTCCACAGAGAACATACAAATGACCAATAGACATACAAAATAATGTTCAATGCCACTAATCATCAGAGAATAGCAGAATACAATATTAATAGCACAAAGATATATCACCTCAGTCCAGTCAGAATGGTTAGCATCAATAAACCAATAAACAAGTGTTGTCAAGGATGTGGAGAAAAGGGAACCCTCCTGCACTGTTGTTGGGAGCGCAGACTGGTGCAGACACTGTGGAAAACAGTATGGAGCTGCTTCAAAAAATTAAAAATGGAACTGCCTTATACCTAGTTATCCCACATCAGGGAATATATCTGAGAAATCTGAAACACTAATTTGAAAGAATATGTGCACACCTATATTCATTGCACAGTTATTTACAATAGACAAGATCTATAAATAGCCCGTGTCCGACAGTAGATGACTGGATAAAAAGCTGTGATACATTTACACAATAGAATACTATTTGCTTATTTAAAAAAAATAGCAGCATGGATGGACCTAGAGATTATTATGTTAAGTGAAATAAGCCAGTCAGAGAAAGATTAAGTACCATATGAACTTATATCTGGAATCTAATGAACAAAATAAATGTGCAAACAAAATAGAAGCAAAAGCATGGATACACGGAACAGACTGACAGCTGTTAGCGGGGAGAAGGGTTAAGGGGTTGGGTAAAAGATGGTGAAGTGATTAAACAAAAAACATATATGTACAACACGTAGACACAAGAAACAGTGTGGTGATAGCCAAGACAAAAGGAGTGAGGGGGTAGGTGGAATTGAGTAAAAGGGAGAAAATGGGAATAGAAAGAGACTTTGCTTTGGAGCAATGGGTGTACAATGGGGTGTGCAGCTGGTGTTTTATTGAGTAGTACACTTGAAACCTGTATGATTTTGTGAAACTTGTCACCCCAATAAGTTCAATTACAAAAAGAGAGATATCTTCTTCCTAAAAGCTACATTAAATCTTGAATTAAATGTGAAATTTAAAGGAAAATTGCTCCACTGGAAATTAAACACTATTATTTACTGTAAAGATATTGAATACCTGTTAATTCACATTCAGATATGTTTATCTTTGTTTCTATAAAAGTTCAATGGAGACAAAGTATAGAATGAGTGCAATGGAACAACACTGCTTCCATTTTTTAAATTTTATTTATTTTTCTTAAGTGAGAAGTGAGGACGCAGAGAGACAAACTCCCACATGCCCCCTGTCTGGGATCCACCTGGCAAACCCCCATGGGGCAAAGCACTGCCCATATGGGGCCATTGCTCAGTAACTAAGCTATTTTAGTGCCTGAGGCAAGGCCATGGAACCATTCTCAGTGCCTGGGGCCAACTTGTTCCACCCAAGCAATGGCTGTACGAGGGGAAAACAGAGATAGAGAGAGAGAAGGGGAGGAAAGGGGTGGAGAAGAAGATGGGTACTTCTCCTGTATGCCCTGACCAGTAATTGAACCTGGGACATCCACATGCCAGGCCAACATTCTACCTCTGAACCAATGCCAACTGGCCAGGATCTCATATTTTTTAATTAACTTTTTACTTCTAAATTCATAGATATTTCCAAATAGGAATACAGATGTGCTTGACCTCTAATCAGGCCACACATGAGAATCAAATGAATTTATTTCTTCTCTCCCAAAACTTTAGTGATGTCTTTGATATTTAAATACTGAATTGCCACTACACCAAAAATAATACCAATTTCAACAGATCAAATCAAACCTATACACTCAGTTTCTAATTATATAGAAAGACTGAATAATCTAACAACCTTAAGGTAGAAAGAGAAAAAAAAAGGTACCACCTGCACCTGGATAGCAACCAGCAATGATTATAAAAACTACATTAAAAACAGTTAAACATTGCTTTACATTTTAGTATCTATTTGATTAATGATGAGAGTAGTGGCAGACAGCGGCAATATGGAATCTAATGTTTATATCCAAACAGTACATCAGTCATTTAGCCCAAATTTACCTTACTCCCACACAAACCTGGTGTCAGGCTCAATGTTTATTTCTGTAAATTACAAAAAAAAAAAGCTCAATACTCAATTTAAGAAGCCTTACTTTTTTTCACATGAACAAAACTTGCACATGTGAAAATTCCAATGCCATTCAAATCACACTTTTGAATTTGCTTTCAGCATTTACCTGAAACATTTATCACACCTTTCAAAAATTCTGTGCCTGCTCAGAAATCTTAAGAATGACTACTGCATGACTTAGAAATTTTTGGTTCACTTTGTTTATTTACCCTCCAAACAAAACTCTGCTACCTTCCTGATGATAGATCAGTTTTGTATTTTTTTAATAGTCATTGGCATTCAGAAAAAAAAGCCTGCAGTTTTACCTAGTTTTATACCACATGAAAGACATGGACAATAGTGTGGTGATCGTGAACAGGAGGAGGAAGGGGAGGAAGGTGTAGGGGGATAAATGTTGATGAACGGAGACTTGACTTGGAGGGGGGTGTTGTAGAATGGGGCACCAGAAACCTGTAGAATTATGTTAACCAGGGTCACCCTAATAAATTCAATTAAAAAAAAAGAAAACTCAAGACTATATTTATCAAATTCTTCTTTCAAGAGAAAAGAGTGTCAGTTAAAAATACTATATTTTCACATCAAAGTGCTATGATCTGAGTCTACTGTCTGGTAGAAGGAATGAAAAATATATATTTAGTTTTAAAAGTTGTCACTCTAAAACTGCAGACAAATATATAGAAAATAGAGCCATAGTCCAAATCTGCTCACTTACATTTGAGAAACCCTTTGTTCTTATTAAACAAATTATACTTTAAAAGACCTAGCTAAATTATAATTTTTAAATAATGGTTGAAATAATCAAACTCAAAGTTTAGATGTTCCTCATCTAGAGTCACACTGAAAGTAATCACAGACTCTCCTGGCTTGAGTTTTGTTTGTTTGTTTGTTTGACTTTTGCTAAACTGTTTAATTCATGAATATGTTTTAAGGGAGCCTAGGAATACAAAGTAAAATTATACTAATGTGTATACTAATGTGTAATGAGATACAACACTTAGAATGCACAAATGCCTGCACACAGACATGATCATATATATATATATATATATATATATATATATATATATATATATTAGCAAATTAAAGAAATGAAGGTCCCTATTGGAGATGAAGAATTGGAGATAGCTGATAATTAAATGTGCAGTATGGGAGAGAGGAAGGAAGGTGGAAAGGAACATTGCTGGAGAAGGAAAACAGAAAAGGTTGTGACTTTCCCCCCATTGGTTTAATTTAAACCCAGCTTGCAAAATGAGAGAGTATTTGGGGTTTTTCCTTACAGCCTTTCTCCAACATGCCAACATGTGTGGCATCTAGCATCTGGGTTTAGATGGCTTATTATTATCTTTCTAAACATATAGTTTGATATTCCGTTAATTAAAATGGTGACCATCACCCAAAACAACTTTTCTCCAGAGGAACCTTGTAAGCCCACAAAAGGCGGGCATGGGTTTGTGGAACCTGCAGGCAGTTTTGTTGAAGTAAGCATTAAAGACTTGGCATGTCCTCTGTGCTCTCATTTTCTTATTCTCTATTATCTATCCACTTAATAATTTCAGAAGCCTTAATCAGACTCCGACCAAAAAAAATTCACACAGTGCTTGTGATAGAATGATAATACCATCTGTTTTCATTCTTCTGTGGGTTCTTTCCAGCTGCACAATCCAGCATTCTGGTTGCTTACTTTATAGTGATCCTGACATTATAGGTGCTTTAAAGGAAACTCTCCTATGTCACTTGCTTCTTGCAAACATGCAGAACCTTTTCCATTTGAGAAAGTCTAGGGTATTTTCATATTAATGTTGACTATATCTAAATTCTATATATAAATAAGACCAATCCCAATATTTTAAAAGATCCAAATTATTTCTTTTGTGTGTGTGTCCATAATGGCTGATAAGAATGAAACCTCTTCTAAAATAATTTATTTGGCATAAGACTTCTAATTCTCTTCCAGTCTAGATAACAATTAAAAAATAAAATATCTAAACCATCTCTAAACATAGAAACAATGGACTTACTAATAATCTTTATACAATAACTTTTCAAATGCACAGCTATCCTTTACTAAATTCCTTTAAAATTAGATTACAATATCATTGTTCAAATATAATGAATAAAGAAATGATGATACAGCTTCCTTCTAGTCATGGTAACAATTAAGAATTCAAAGCAAGGGTCAAATGCTTTTAAACTCTTTGGCTCAGAAAAAAATAGCCAATGATATGGAAAAATACACTCCAAATAATTCACTTGCAGATTTTAACAATCAATATGGAGCACCATATGATAGCTATGGCTCTAACAATCTGTATCAATCATGAAGATTGGCAGTGGCAAACTACACAGACCAATTTTTGTCATGCTACCACAGTCAATTTTACAGACTATGTGTAACCAAGACTTACTCTGGTGCTTTCCCCGACACACTACACAGCTCCTTCCAAGATGTGTTTCCAACACATTCAAGGGCTTTTCTGAACCAAACCTGACTGCAAACCTTTGGAGACTGGCACACAATTCTTATGATACTCCATGTTTTCCTTCCAAAGGCTGCATCTTTAATACATTATATTGGGTTTTTCCCATTATACATTTAATGTGTGAAATTTCTAAACTCTTTCCCATCACTTATCTAAATTGAACTTTGGCAGCCAACAGATAACTGTTGGAGAGTTGCTTAAAAATGATCAAACCCTTTCTAGAACTGATTGCAAGAAGTATTAGTGCCAAGATAGAAATTTCAGTCTTCATCATACACAAAATCAATATGTATGCTTCACTCTGGAAAGAAAGCCACCTTGAAAATAATTAATAAAACATCAAAGCTGTATACAACTTCAAAAATCCACAAGAGATTGAAACATTTGAAGCAATTAAAAGAAATTACTAATTTATATAAGGTGGTAATTCTCTTTGAAAGGTATTTTCATATATACATAAATAAACTGAAATCTCAGTATTATAGTTTTGGTATCAAAATGGCAATTTAAAATCTTAACAACATACTCATAGCAATTATGAATGTTACATTAAATACATAAACTTTGAAAAACCTTAAGAATAATTTGGGAATACTTGAATAATATCAAAAACTATAGAGAACTGCATCTTATATCTTCATTGAAACACAATTCATAAACAAATTATTAGAATTTGTTAAAGACAAACAAAATGACCTCTGTAAAACACATGGCAACAAAATAAATCTTAGTTGAATTTTACTGTTCTGTAGAGTTAACTTCTATGTGCTCTTAATTACGTATATATGCTGTGCTTAGTGGTAAATATTTAAAACTGGTTTTAAAAAAAAGGCAATCCAAAAGCACACTAGGTATTAAAGAAAAGAGAGAGAGAGAGAGAGAGAGAAATAAGCAATAAGGGAGGCAACTGAGAAAAGGAAAGCTTGACAGAAGAGATGAGGTTTGTTTTGGCTTTAGAAGTAGGACAGTAGTTTTTAAAGGCTGCACGTCTCCATCTTGGAAAAAGGTAAGCAACTCCATAAAGAGAAGGCTGAAAACTGTGCTGTGGTAAGACAGATAAGAGACTTATTCACGTGGCTTAGGTGCTTAGACTTAGCAGGAGACTGGAAGGCATCAGAAGTTTTCAGTCAGGAAGATGACATAACCAGATTTGCATTTTTAAAAGATAACTAGCATCATCAATGGGATAAATAGACTTGTAACAAGAGACAGGAGGCAAGGAGTCTACTGTGACAGATGAGGAGAACTCCAAGTAAGGCAGAAGTCTTGATGCTTGAGAGCAACTTTCTGTGTGTTCTCCATAAGGCCCTAACCCTATATATTCAATGTGTTGATTTCAAGGAGTGATAATGCTTTCTAAAACCACTTCTAGAATATATATCTTTGTAGAGCACCTTTTTTTTTTCATTTTTAAGAATATCCAAAAAACTGTCAGTTTTATCTTGAGATATACTTTATTAGTATAGTGTCAGTATTAGTGTCACAATACAGTATTAGTGTCAGTTGTGTAATATAGTGATTTCTAGAGAACCCTTTCAGGCATTTTTTAACCAAACCCCTCAACCTCCTTAGCAATGAAAGGAGGTGACAATTTTACTCTCAGTGTAGATATTTTTTAAGTGAGAGAAGGGGAGATAGAAAGACAGACACCCAAATGTGCCTCGACTGGAATCCACCCCAGGAACCCCCATCTGGGGCCGATGTTTGAATCAACCACTGAGCTATCCTCACTGCCTGAGGCTGATGCTCAGACAAACTGAGCCACTGGCTACCAGAGAAGAAAAGAGAGACAAGGGGGAGAGGGAGGGAAAGAGAAGCAGATAGTCACTTCTCATGTGTGCCCTCACGGGGAATTAAACCCAGGACATCCACATGCTGGGTCAACATTCTAGCCACTGAGTCAACTGACCAGAGCCACACTCTCAGTGTAGATTTTGAAAAATAAAATTGTTGTTACTATAGTTTATTGTCTCTCATTTTTTTGTGCATTTTTCTTAAGTTGGAAATGGGGAGGCAGTCAGACAGACTCCCGCATGCGCCCCACCGGGATCCACCCAGCACGCCCACCAAGGGGCGATGCTCTGCCCATCTGGCGCATCACTCTGCTGCAATCAGAGCCATTCTACGCCTGAGGCAGAGGCCACAGTGCATCAAGTGACCAACTTCTCTATTTGTCATTCATCTTTTACACCTGATGATACCAGAAAAACTACAAATGGGGGTCTCACTTCCCTACTAGCTTTGCTGTGCTTAATGTCACCTCTAGTAGCTGGCTAAAATGATGAAAAGACAAGGATGTGTTTGAAATGAGAGAAAAAGTAGAATGGGTAGAAATGTTATTTTTTTGTTATTGTTTCTTTGTTTTTGGATCTTTTCGAAGTGAGAAGTGTGTGGGGGGGGGCAAGCAGTCTGAGTTCTGCATGTACCCAACTGGGATACACCCGCATGCCCACCAGGGGGTGATACTCGGCCCCTCTAGGGTGTTACTCCGCTGCAACTGGAGCCGTCCTCAGTGCCTGGGCCAACTTTGCTCCAACGGAGCCTTAGCTGCAGGAGGGGAAGAGAGAGATAGAGAGAAAGGAGAGGGGGAGGGGTGGAGAAACAGATAGGCACTTCTTCTGTGTGCCCTAACCGGGAATCAAATCCAGGACTTCCACATGCCAGGCCAATGCTCTACCGCTGAGCCAACCAGCCAGGGCTGGGTAGAAATGTTTTTTATCATGAAATTAAAGACCAAGAAGTTGCTTGAAAATGTATTTAAGTAATCGTTTTATTTTAAAGTGAAGAAACTTTAAAATAAGGTCATTTCAAATGTCTATTTGAAAAATATTTAGTACAAGTTAACTATCTCTCTAATTGCAATGCTAACAATATATAGGAGCTCAATAAATAAGTATTTAACATCTAAGCCAAATTCAATATTAAGTACCACTGTGCTGTCTTCCACCACATTTTAAAAATTCTTTCATATCACTATAAAGTAACAACACATACTTAAAAGGATCAAAATAAAACTTGGCTTAAGTTAATTTAATTTTTCTATGTACTTGTACTGGCATATATAATTTTTATACATATTTGACACTAATATTGTCAATATATAATACTAGTTTCTATTGTCTGTATACTTTTCCTAGGACTATGGACTGTGTGTTGAAATTTCCAATGTTTGAAAATCTGCTTCTTTGCCCTTTGAACTGCAAGTCATTTTTGTTCCAAAATATTGTTTGCTACATTTTGATTGATTTGTGTGCTTTTGCATCTTCTCCAGGATTCCAGAACTATGCCACATTGCTTAAACCATGCAGAACTAGCACAAATATTTGATAAGCAAAACTTGATTTTTCAAAAAGTCTTATGGGGGAAGAAATGACATTTTAATACATTTCATTATGATGGTTAAATTTAAGAGAAAAGAAAATGATTGCCAAAGAAACGAAAACAAAACTTTTTAAGGACAATTGTATATACTTGTACATATATAAATTAGGGTTACCTTAGCTTCGTCTCTGTGATCATTAGCAGTAATACACTTATTAACTTGTTAGTTTAATACATATGGCATCAAATAAAATCCAATGATGAAATCAAGCAAAATCACAAAATGATCGTTTTCTCTCTTTACTCTAAGCTGAGCAAGGATCCTTTCCAAACAGTGTGAACTCATTGGCTTCCCCATAACTCTACAGAGCTCACGCTGCCATATAACTGGGAATCGAAGAGGTGAGGTCATTTCATCACTCCTTGCAAAAAAAAAAAAAAAATGCAAAACATGTCTGCTAAAATCTGACTTCATTTGATTTACTCTCCAAGACTGTTTTTTATTAAATATGTTTGACTGCTATCTCTAATTAAATGTAGAATTAATTTTGGCAAACTAACCACAGATGCAGTTTATGTTCAATTTTATCAGACAGATTTATTTATAAGCTGTCAACTTCTTGAAAGACTTCATTTTGGAGCAGTTTTAAATTGCTAACAGTAGCTGTAAATGGAGCTACTGTTCTCTGGAACACTAAAGGAAAAGTATGCTATAAATGTCCATTCCATCTGTGAGGAATCATAAAACAATCACATTCCTTTATTTTTTTTTCCCTCCTTAGGACCTTTATTAAATTAGTTCAACTCAATTAAAAATAACTTCAAAAACATTTCAGAGCCTTTTGTTTCATGGAATACTTGGAACTCTCTGCACGGAACGTCACCCTTTTAACTAATCCCTTTTAGTAAATGGAGGAGAATAGTGGTATTGTGACTTCAGACAGTGCTTTCAAGGGTTTCTACTGTACCGAATTGAGGTCACTGCAAGACAATGCTCAACACCCAATAGCCATTCAAACATTCTTCACAACTCTATCAAACGTGTCTTTCTTTCTCTCACCCGCTTTCTCTCATGGCAAACTCAGAGGACAATGGAAAAGCCTTCAGCACCATTTAGGGTCACCATATTTGCACATGACAAAGTCTATTCTTCCTAGTTTGCTAACTCCCTGTAAAAAGAATAAACCCTGGGATAGATTTTCCCACCATTTCTGTTATTCAAACTTATTTGGGTATTTAAATTTTTGTTGTTGTTGTTAGAGAGCTGGTGGTATAGGGTGTATTAAGCAGAGACTCAATGCAGAATTAAATATGTCATATGATAGCCAGCATATGCATAATGGAGTGGGCAATTTAGTATAAAACAGAGATAAATGATAAAATTGAGTTATTATACTTTGTCTTAACAATATTTAAAAAACTTACTGTTTGTCCATGAGCCATCATGTCTATGCCCCACAAGCACTATTAAGTTTTACTTGGGAATTTTTATGGCTGTAACCACAAACAAAATCAATTGCCGTAAATTTTTTCTTACCAGGACTGCTTCTTTTTAGAAGAAGAAGGAGGAGGAGGAGGAGGAGGAGGAGGAGGAGGAGGAGGAGGAGGAGGAAGAGGAGGAGGAAGACGACGAAGAAGAAGAAGAAGAAGAAGAAGAAGAAGAAGAAGAAGAAGAAGAAGAAGAAATAAAAGATGTATTCAGAGCATCATCCACCAAACAAGAAGAGCACATATTTGCAAGCTATATTGTTATGATGAAGATTTTGATTTTAATTAAGAATGGGATTTGTAGGACAATTAGTGAGATGTAATATTCTTTGCAGGAAAGTGTCCTTTTTGGAAATACCATCTAAAATGAAATGGGGGCATTTGGAACTGCAGAGACTTATTTCTACAGACTTCTACAGATAATGAGAAGGAACAATACAAGGAAATATAGATGCCTAACCTGAAATACAGGAGTACAAATACAGTGTGGCTTCCTCCCCTGCCCCCTTAATTCTTTTCCTTTTTAATTTAACTAAGAGATACTTATGCTATGGAGATTTCAATCAGGCAACCTTCTTATTGTTAATGCACTTTGTAAGTTATTTTTTCACAGTTATTCTAAGCCACTAATTATTAGGAGTATACTGATCTCACTTGATGCTTTTACAATGATATATTGATATATTTAATATTAATAATGGCAACAAACTTTGTTTTGGATCTGTTTTGCTGCCCTAACATTAAAAAGAGGGCTTTTTCTCAAATATACAACAGAATTTGTATAATTCTTAAATGTTGGAACACCATTTTCTTTACATAAATTTTGTGTGTTATAAAAACTAAGAATACATTTTCTAATAAAATGCATGATAATTTCTCAAATAATGATTCAATTAATTTTATAACAAAATATTTACTTTTCTATACACTGAAGATTAAAACTGAAAATGAAGCCTGACCTGTGGTGATATAGTAAATAAAGTATCAACCTGGAATGCTGAGGTTGCGAGTTCAAAACTCCAGGCTTGGCCCTGGTCAGTTGACCAGTAGTAGTGCATTAGCCTAGTGTGTGGATGTCCCAGGGTTCAATCCTGGTCAAGGAACACAGGAGAAGCGAGCATCTGTTTCTCCACACTTCTCCCTCTCTTTCTCACTCTGCTCTTTCTCACTCTCTCCCTCTTCCTATCCTGCAACCATGGTCCAATTGTTTTGAGGGCATCTGCTCTGAGTGCTGAGGATGGCTCTTGGAGCCTCCACCTTGGGTGCTAATAATGTCTCAGTTGCGAACATGACCCCAGGTGGGCAGAACATCAGCCCTAGATGGGGGTTGCTGGGTAGATCCCCACTGGGGTGCATGCAGGAGTCTGTCTCTATCTGCCCTCCTCTCACTTGGAAAAAGAAGAAAAAGAAAAAGAAAAAAATAAATAAAATATAAAAACAAAACCCCAGGCTTGCCTGGTCAAGGCACATATGAGAAGGAACTGAGTTAATACTACCTGTTCCTCCTCAACCCTTCTCTCTCTCTCTCCTCTCTCTAAAATTAATAAATAAAATCTTTAAAAATATATATAAAGTGAGTCTAGGAATCTTTTTCTAGAGCAGATAGAAAATATACCATCAGATATTATCATGTGAATCATGAAGACCAAATATATATAATCAAATGTATGCGGTTCAAAATATATATTGAACACTAAAACTCCACAACACTTATTCTACGGTATTTATTAAGTGTAAGCTATCTGCTAGGCATTGTGCCAAGGAATTGTATAGTACAATACATCTGGAAGGTGTCTTAACACAGTTTTCAATATGCTGGGAGATATACAACTAAACCAGAGTAATCATTCCCACTGTGTAAAGGGCCATAGATACACAAATAGGTATACAATTTCTTTTATTTTACAAATCAAACAATTCTCCAAAACCATGTCAGTTTGGCTAAATATAGTTTACGGCAGTTATTGACTACCCATTTGAAAAGCATCATGGTAAGTGTGTTAGGGTTGAGAGAGGGAAAGAAAGAGTTGACCTTGAGGAAGGGGTAGAGGAGGAGGAAGAAGGAACAGATCATAAACAGAAGGAAACAGACACGTATGGATCATAACAAGGACAACTGAATGGCTCAGTCTGATTCTAGTGAGACTACTTATATGGAATTAGGGCAAGATAGGTCAGTAATGGGGCCACAATGGAGTCATTGGTCTTTAAGTGCTGTCCTTTGGCACAGCTGATTGGTGTAGGAACTGACATAAAGCCAGAAATTCCAAGGCAACTTGAAGATTTCAACTGAGAAGTGATGAGGGTATGGTGGTTCTGCTGTGTCAAACGAAAGAAGATGCATGGAAGTGAGAAAAAAATTAGTGTGCTCTGGAAGCCAACTCAAGATATGTTGGCTGAGAAGGTAAGGGATTCAACATGATCTCAAAGGTCCTACAGTAGGCTGGCTGTGTCTATCAGACTGAACTATGTAAAACTGCTAACACAAGACACTCAAGTGTTCTTGACTATTCAGTAGAGAGAGAAGAAAAGTCCGAAGAGAAAAACACGGATTGTGCTTACACACAGGAAGCAGGAGCTGAAGCAGTCAGTGGAATAGTTACTGAGAACTGTCCCTCCTCCTCCTCCGAGTCACACGACTTCCTTGGCAGCACTGAAGCACGGGAGAGTCCCCGGCTGTCCTCCAGTGTTAGCTTCAAAATGCAACAGATTTCACATTTTGTGTCTCTCTCCAAAACCTAAAGTTCCTGATTAATTATGTTGCTTCTCCATTGTCCTTTAATGAAAGCTCCTGGGTGACAGTTTTCAAAATAAAATATCAGTTAAAAAATAGTCTCCTATACATTTTACTTTAGAATACATGTAAAAATTTAGAAAGTAAAATATGACCGGGGGACAGGTGGCCAGTTCAAACATTAATACAGCCTACCAGTTACAATAACTTTGTAGTTATTATAAATTATCATCATTAATTTCAAAAATGGTTCTCTTCACACAGTTTCTAATCACGTTCTACCTCCTATTTTATTTTATATATACAGTGGAAATTCAATAGTTATATATTGTCTTTTAATGGCTGTCTCACTACAGATTGCCCTATTCTATCACTATGCATGTTACCTTAATTATTGTAAATGCTAAATCTTAACTATGGCTATCTTTCTCCTAATTAATGTCTTTTAGCAACGATGCTAAATGGAGCTTAAATATAACCACTAGGCTATAGCTGCCTTACTTTCCAATTACCTTGTAGAAAAAGTGTTGTTAACATCACACTTTCATAATGATTATATAAAATAGGGGCTCACTTCAAAATCTCAAAGAACACCTGAAAAGGGAGAGTATATGATGATAATAAAGACAACTGACATATAGAACCACCACTACCCACCTGGTATCTTTATTTGAAATAAAAGGATGCCTCTTTCAGATTGACCTTGCCCATAATCAAGAGCATCTCCAGCAAAAAGTACAACAGGTGAATTTTAATCCCATTCACCTCATATTCACCTTTGGGCCATATAAAACTACACAATAGAATGTGGGACTCTGACTTACCACAGGCCAGGAATGCTGTCTACACCTTCCATACACACTAACTTCGATAATTCCCACAACAGATCTTTGAATTATTGTACCCATTTTACAGAGGTAAGCCACCTTGCCTAAGGTTACAGCTAGTCAGTGTAAGCATCAAAGTTGTCAGATGGGCATTATGAACTCAGAGCCCTCATTCCTAGTTACAATAAATTATTACAAATATCATCATGTTAAACTAAGATTTTTTTCACACTTTTACATAATTATATGTTGTTAATAATTTGGCTGCACAGTGTGTCAGTGGTCAGGGACTAACTAAATCCCAAATGCATGGTATAATCTTCCATTCCTTTATGTACCTACTTCCTAATAAATGGTAGGGAGCTGTACATAAAAAGATATTTTGCTAATGGTTTCAAATATGTCATATTTGAAAGAATAAATTCTTCACTTTGAAAAAAAAACACCTTGTCATTAACAGAAAAGAAAAACTATTATTGCTTGACCAGGCAGTGGCACAGTGGATAGAGTGTCAGACTGGGACGTAGAGGATGCAGGTTCAAAACCCCAAGGTCGTCGGTTTGAGCATGGGCTCATCTGGCTTGAGCACAGGGTTATTAGCTTGAGCATGGGATCATAGACATGATACTAAGGTCGCTGGCTTGAGCAAGGGGTCACCCACTCTGCCGTAGCCACCTGGTCAAGGCACATATGAGAATGCAATCAATGAACAACTAAGGTACCACAATGAAGAATTGATGCTTCTTATCTCTCTCCCTTCCTGTCTGTCCCTATCTGTCCTTCTGTGTATCTCTCTCTTTCTTTCACAAAAAAGAAACACTACTATTAATTTATATATGAGTAATGAAATTAACTCTGAAAATATTCCTTTATCTGACACCCTATTCTAAATAAAAGCTTAGTCAGCACACTTAAATTAGTAACGAAAATTCTCAAAGGTAAGTTGTCCACACAGACAGGCAAACATATGCTCAAAAAAGTATTTAAATTACATTAAAATATTTTACTTGGTAGTAAAATACTTCTCAAAGTATTTCTCAAGTCAAACTAGTTTTACCAAATCAAAAGTTTACTTTTGGCTGGTTAAGAAAATCAAGAGTATTCAAAATTATTTCCAAACCATTTTACCTATTACTGTCGGTTTTCAAGGGATGCATTGGCAAACACAATTTGGCTACTAAGGGATAAAAAACACCATGCAATATTTTTTATAGTCATAATAAACTGTTAGTTAAGAAACTCTTGGTTGGAAATCATTGAAAATACCTGAAGTATTGGGAAAAATCAGTATGTACTGCAGGCTACATGGATTCTTAGAAACTTTTTCTTCCCCCTTGAGAAATGTCTTAAAAAACACCGAGGGTATAGTGCTAAATTCCTATAGTACTTGTGAAACGCCACAAGAATAAAAAGTTTATTTGCTTGTATTTGTAGTCTTCTTAAACTCATGGGTTTTTGGATTATAGAATTTAGGAAACAAGGAGTAAGGGAGGAGGAAGAGGAAGAGCAAGCTGCCATGCCTTAGAACACCAAGTTTCAAAATATATCATTGGAGCTAATTGGAAAGAGCTAAGTCTCAATGATTCCCCAGGTACTTATATTCAACCTTAAAACCAAACTTTCACAATAAGGTTATTATTTCATTTCTAGTGACTATAGTTCTCTCTGTGGTATCTGAGGGGCCTGTGATGCCCAAGACAGTCATAACTTTAATAACTTTAGGAATACATTTATGTTTTCTTTCTTTCTTTCTTTCTTTCTTTCTTTCTTTCTTTCTCTTCTTTCTTTCTTTCTTTCTTTCTTCTTTTTCTTTCTTTCTTTCTTTCTTCTTTCTCTCTCTGTCTCTCTCTTTATTTCTTTCTCTCTATCTCTCTTTCTCTTCTTTCTTTTTCTCTCTCTCCCTTTCTTTTCTTTCTTTTTCTCTTTCTTTTGTTCTTTTTTCTTTCTCTTTCTTTCTTTTCTTTCTTTCCCTCCCCTCCCATTCCCTCTCCTCCCCTCACCTCCTGTTCCTTTCCTTCCCTTTCTCCTTTCCTTTTCCTTCCCTTCTCTTCCTTTCCCTTCTCTCTCTCTCTCTCTCTCTCTCTCTCTCTATCCCTTTCTTTCTTTAAATTAGTCACTAGATACAAATCCACTAAGGTTGGTGAGAATTTTTTCAAACCCAGTCAACATTTAACTGTCAAATACAAAAACACAATCAAATATTCAAGGTTTAGAATGTTATAATAATTCAGTTGATGATTATCTGTGGCACAGTGATATTTGAAGAATTTCTGAAAGTACCAAATAAAAGGTTCCAAGATTGTTAAACAAAAATGACATATAAATGTTACAGTTTCACAAATTTAGAGTGAATTGTTTTCTTAATTTTTAAAATGTACATTTAATTAACTCAGTACCAAAGCCTCCTGCACACGGGCCCAGGCACCAATACTACAATACTACAGCCGCACGTGTAAAAGAAAGAACTACCCCGTGTGTGTCTTTGCTCTCTGTCTCTCCATTTATAATGTTGAATTGTTTTTATTATATAATCAATGTTACTAATACATAAATATAATTATTTTTTCATAAATCACTAAAATTTTAATCACAATTTTTAGGGAAGTTTTGATAAGAGAAAAGATGGCATTGACAAATTTTCAAAGAGAGATGGTATGCTTCAATTGCAATACCCACCCTGCACATTATTTAAAAGAGCAACATAGAGTAAGATGAAGCAGTACACAGCTCTTCTCTTCCTTATTCATCTTTTCTAGTTTCTATTTTACTTCATGTTTTTATTAAAGTGTATAAGATAAAAGCTATCTGGTGAATACAAGTGTCAGGCAGATTTACTTGGTTACTAGGTCTAGGTGGGGTAAATTATTTTTTTGTCTTTGGTCCTGGCCAGTTGGCTCAGCGGTAGAGCATCAGCCCAGAATGTACAAGTCCCAGGTTTGATTTCTGGTCAGAGCACACAGGAGCAACCATCTGCTTCTCCACTCCTTCTTCTCCTTCTCTCTCTCTCTCTCTCTCTCTCTCTCTCTCTGTTTCTCCTGCAGCCATGGCTCAAATGGTTTAAGTTGGCTCCAGACACTGAGGAAGACTCCATGGCCTCACCTTAGGTGCTAAAATAGCTTGGTCGCTGAGCAGTAGAATAGCAGCCCTAGATGGGCAGAGCCTTAGGGAGCTTGCAGAGCGAGCGGATCTTGGTCTGGGTGCAAGCAGGAGTCTGTCTCCCTGCCTCCCTGCCTCCCTGCCTCCCTGCCTCCCTGCCTCTCACTTAATAAAAAAAATAACAAATAACATTTTTTGTCTTTGATAAAATAATTTAAGTGGCAAATTGTGTGCTTTTTATTTTGACAGCTAACCCTAGCAAAGGAATTATGAATGTGATATATTGAAGATCAATAAAAGTTTAGTTAAATGGCCCTGGCCAGTTGGCTCAGTGGTAGAGCGTCGACCTGGCATGCAGAAGTCCCGGGTTCGATTTTCGGCCAGGGCACACAGGAGAAGCACCCATCTGCTTCTCCACCCCTCCCCCTCTCCTTCCTCTCTGTCTCTCTCTTCCCCTCCCGCAGCGAGGCTCCATTGGAGTAAAGATGGCCCAGGCGCTGGGGATGGCTCCTTGGCCTCTGCCTCAGGTGCTACAGTGGCTCTGGTCGCAACAGAGCGACGCCCCGGGAGGGGCAGAGCATTGCCCCCTGGTGGGCAGAGCGTCGATCCCTGGTGGGCGTGCCGGGTGGATCCCGGTCGGGCGCATGCGGGAGTCTAACTGTCTCTCCCCGTTTCCAGCTTCAGAAAAATTAAAAAAAAAAAAATTCTAGTTAAGGTGTAACTACCAATTATAAATTCTGAGATCATTTAATTTACTACTAGAGGTACTATGTCTAGAATACATGAGGAATGTCCCATTCTTCTTTTCCAGAAGCTAACTTTTAAATATATTTTTCTATGGCAAGTCTTTATTTTAAAATATTGAAGGAAGATAGTATTTAAAAATAGACTGTTCTTAATATACACAGCCTTCATTTATTCAAAGAATAGGCAAAACTAAAGCATCACTTAGATCCCTTCTCTGCAAGTAGAACCAACAGGGTTTCAGTGTAATATATATAGAGAGAGCTCTTTAGTCCTCATCATCTTCCAAATAGTGAGTCTGTACTTGTATCTCAGAAATGGGCAAGGAAATAAATAAATAAATAAAATACAGGAGAAGGCACTTATATTCCCCGGGAAAACTGTGAACAATGTGTAAGAATCTCTGCCCTTATGTTTAAAAATACTATAGGTATAGTTACCCCTATCCACAAATCTCACCTTCTAAAAAAAAATCAAGGCCTGACTGGGCATGGCGCAGTGGATAGAGCATCGGCCTGGGATGCAGAAGACCCAGGTTCGAGACCCCGAGGTCACCAGCTTGAGCCGGGCTTCTCTGGTTTGAGCAAAAGCTCACCAGCTTGAGCCCAAGGTCTCTGGCTCAAGCAAGGGGTTACTCAGTCTGCTGAAGGCCCACGGTTAAGGCACGTATGAGAAAGCAATCAATGAACAACTAAGGTGTTGCAATGAGCAGTGAAAAACTAATGATTGATGCTTCTCATCTCTCTGTTCCTGTCTGTCTGTCCCTTTCTATCCCTCTCTCTGACTCTCTCTGTCTTTGTAAAAATAAAATAAAATAAAATAATTAAAAAATCAAGGATATATCAACCCAAAACTTCTGAATCGAAAATCTAATGATCTTTAATCTCAACATCAATCACTGTAGATTTTAGGGGAAAAGGGCTTATTTTGAAAACAGACTTCCCCTTATTTCCTTTAATTATTAGCTCTCAATAAGGGGTCTTAGCAACTGTCTATTTTGTCAATTATATAACATAGCACTTTTTTTTTTCTTTTAAGAACAGTATAGTATTACAATTTCTGCTACTAAAAGCTGCCTTAGTGAGGTTTGTGTAGACATTAAATCACCAGACCTTTCGGGGCATACTTGTAGAAGGTAGAAAATACCGGTTGTTGAAGAGGGGAAGCATCAAGAAGAAAGACACATAAGGATTTGTTTTCTTGAACGTAAGTAAATAATCTTACAATCTAATAGTCATAAAGATATTTTGAGTGACTTATTTAACATTGAAGGCTAATTTATTTCCAATGATTTGGTGTTTCCACTTGAATATGGCTGTAGAGTCTTATACTGATAAAACATCATCAAATTTCCTAAATCAGTCATTTGTAAACTTTTTCATGTCAGCATACTTGGGGAACATTATACAATCCTACTGGCAGCAGTGGCCCATTATGGTAGTACATCTTCATTCGGAATATACATTTAAAAGAGAATATATATTTTAAAAAGTGCCTTACTCATCCAGCCTTCTGAACCACACCCCATAGAAAGGTATCCTATGATGGAGAATCCTTGCCTGTTCACTTAAGAATGAAACAAAATGTTTAATTACCAGTTTTCTGCCTGAGATGCCTATAATAAAATTACTGATGACTTGTTAAAGATTATTTAGATAACACCAGTAATTATCACCTGGTTGCAAATGAAAAATATTGGTATTCATCCAAAAGTTAGTAATATAATGGCATAAAAATATCCATACATTTCAGAGGATAAAAATATTAGTAAAGTGGGAAGATCAAATAAATGTAATTTCTAACTGATTGTTAATTCCTTTTTTAGTCCTTGCTTCTAACAAATTCCTCCATATGTAGAAGACAGATTTTTCAGCTTTCTCCTAAAAAAAAAAAAAACACAAGAAACAAAAAACAAAAAACAAAAGATTGCTACTCTCTTCTCACCCCCTCCCCCCAGGTTCCTACAGACAGGAATTAAAATCCATCTCCATTCCAGCTGTCATGACAAATAATAGCTTTGCCAGATCTAGTCCCCAAAATTGATATATTGGAAAAGTTAGAATAAATATTTTAATGTCCTGCCATTCTAAAGAATAAGCTTTAGGTTTTGTATTTATATATGAACATTAGAAATTTATGTAGGACTCTACATATCTATGTCTTTATATATTCGTGCACAGGAAAAAAAATTAACCAAATAGAAAATTTAATGTGTGTTAAACTTTTTAGTGTATATGCTCCAGAACTATATTGTCATCTTTGATAAATGTGGGAAATTGAGGCACAGAAGTATCCTCTAGGTGATAACCAAACAGCAGATGACAAAGAGCAGAAAGACTGGTAAGATGCCCATGCCTTATGTGCTTTCCTCTCTGATCTAAACACCAGATTGCCATAGAGATTCCTATAAGAAATTCTTTAAGATGAGACCTGAATAGCTAAAGTAAATGTAAGATGCATTCTGAATATGGGAATTCTCAGCTACTATATTTCCTTTTCATCTCTGGAAAGTTATTTGGCCCTCCACAAGTATTTTATATAATATTTACAAGGAAGTTCTAATGGATTTTTATTATTATACCGCCTCTATTATATAGAAAACGGGAAGCATATAGGTATATATTCCTTCGATGAAAGAAATTGGTACATAAGACCACGTAGAACAATTTAATGCTAATGAACCAGTATGCCCAAGATAGACATTTTGACTATTTTAGATGATTAATAGATCATATATTTGATAATAGATCATATAAAAAATACTCTGAAATCTCCAAAAAATGATTACTACATTTTTAAGAAAAGTATGTTTATTAAAACGCTAATAAAATATTACCACAGCTTTTTATTTTCTAGATTTTGATTTTAAAGGACATAACTCACAGTTTACAAGTGCCTTTTTCAAATTATTAACTTCAAACTCATTTGAAAGTAATCATTTTGGAAATGATAGTTTGCTAATGAAAGGGAAGTATACACTCACATTCACTTATATTTCTACGTGACCATGAAGAACACTCCTAGAATTATAAAGTATTTGTTCTTAATGTGAAGTCAAAGACGTCTTATTAAACCACCCCAAAAGCTCAGAGACATATATAAGGCCAGCAGGTAAGACAATAAAATTATATGGCAGTATGATTCTGTATAAAGAAAATACAAATTAACTGTATGCTCAATGAAAAGCATATCAAAATGTGTGACACATACTTGGGTAAACTGAAATGTTTGGATTAAAATAAACCCAAATACACAGTTATTTTACAGTAAAACTCTTATCATTTTTATTAATGATTTCACTCTACTAATACTCTATCAGTGGGAGGTAGAGCAGGATTTATGCCATAAGCACTTTCAGGGGAGCTGGCGGTACTCGGAAGGCATCCAATCTGAAAGCAAACACCAGATAGTGGGGGACTGACATTCAGAGACAGAATACATTACCTAACACTGAAACATCTGAACTAGAGCTCCGCTCCTTCGGGAGAATTTGGGAGGAATGCAGCAGAACACCTGACAAGGCTGCTTTTTGTTTTTCAAGCCTACAAGTTGACAGAGAACTGTCGACACCTTATGGAAAAACCTGAAAAACATTGCAGTGAGAAAAGGTTCTGCTGCTACATTTTCTTTACTTTCACTCTTTTAATTGTCATTCAGAACAACTTTTGAAGAACAAAGCCCCAAGTGCATTCTTAACTTTGATTCTTAGTTCACAGATTCAAAAAATAAACTTGCTTTGTGACATTGCCTGACAAGAAATCACAGTATTTCAGATGCTTGACTTCTCAGAGAAATACACAGCAGGTATCGATATTTTTAAAATAACATAGATTTTTTATTTAAGCTGTCTTAATAAGTATTTTACACACGAAAGAGAAACAGAATATGATCAAAATATAACTCCATACCATAATAAAATTATGATATATCATTATCATACACTGCAACAACAGTGTTTTCCTGGTTAAAGCTAGTGACAGATTTTGAAATTTGAAAAATTCTAAGAACAGAAAATATAAGTTAGATATTCACAAAAAGGGGGGCATAAAGTGAAATACTATTTTATAATAAATTTTAATAAAATAGTCTAATAAGAGGATAAAATAGATGCAAATAACAAAATATGACTTGCTAGAAAATAGGAAATACATATTAAGATTGAAAATATGTTTTTCTTTAAAAGAATCATTCAAGCTGTGATATGTGAAACTCGTGGTTCTGTGGGGGCTTTTTGGAGCTATCTCGTCCTTTTATTTTTCTTCCTAACTTCCTTCATTCCCACCTGCCCTGTCCTTTTTAATCTACTGAGATTGAACTCATTCATTTAATGCAAAGTCCCCCATGATGCCTTACCTGAAATTCGCAATTAGACTTATTAACTCTTTACAAGATATTATTGGTTAATCCAGCTCCGTCTGGATGCTTCCAGGATGGCATTTATTGCTTGAGAGAGCACTGCATTTTGAACTACTTTACATCCTAGAAAACTATTTCTCACAGTGAGCCAGTGTGAACTCCCTATAATTTTCACATGCATTTGATAAACATTGAGAGACTGACAGGACATAGGATTAGAATAGGTATGAGGTAGAAATGTGAATAATGTGCAGTCTCTGGCCTGGATTCAAATTCTGGCTCTGTGCAAGTTTTTTTTTTCCTTAAGGTTTTTTAAGATAATACAGTATATGTTCATTAGAGCTACTGAAAACCTCATAAAACATAAAGAAGAAAAATATCGATGACCTATATACCTCATCTACCAAACAAATGGTCACCGTTAAGGTTTTGACATATCTCCTTCTGGTCTTCTTTCTTCACCCTGTGGCTCCCTCATTTCCATATCCTTTATCAGAGTTAGAAGTTAAACTGGTGACTGCTTAGCTGGCTGCTGGTACAGACTTTCAAACAGAGTGCCCTAGAAAGTCAGTGACAAGGGAAGCCCATTTGCCCTTAAGAGCATGGGTTTGTATCCCACCTGTCTTCCTGAGAAAAGTTTTCCTGTTACCGAAAAGTGATGTGTCTGAATTTCTGTGATTCATTGCTTTTTCTCCCTAATGTCCTGGGGACAAATAAATCTTTAAAGAAGGTTGTATTTACTTTCCAAGCCAGAGCCAAATGCTGCTGATTTTATTTTTTCAATTACCTTTTGGATATACTTTAAGTATCTTAGCAAGGGGAACTCTTTCTTCATAACAGGGCCTCTACACTACTTGGGGAAAGAATACTGTATTGCCCATTCAGTCTGAGAGAGTGGTGGATATCCGTACTGTCAGAGGCCTTTGAACTGGGCTTCTGCATCAGCAAACCCCACTCCTCTAGAGACGCCCAGGCCCAGGAAGCCTAAACCTCTTCCCCTGGTGGAAACTGGTTAGACCCAGGGTCCTGGGCACTAGAATGAGGGTCAAGTTTCACAGACCAAGTACAGAGACCTGCATAAGATCACCTGTCATTGTTGCAGAAAAATCCACATATTCTTCCCAAATTGACACCCTTTTGCAGTGTAGCTTTGCAGTTCTTCCCATGACGAGGTGAGGTCTGTTTCTCCATCCCGAAAGCTGGGCTTGGTCATGTAACTTGCTCTGCGCCTCTGAAACTTAGCCCTGCTCTAAGTGCCTGTGCTTGGGAAGGTGTACACTTTTGTTGATTTTTAAAACAAGAGATTGCCTTGTGAGACCTAGGCAACCTATTAGAAGATGTGAGAGCATATGGTGAGAGGCCCCAAGCACAGTCTCAGCCATCCCAGCTAACCCACAGAATCGTGAACTAAGTAAAATAGTGACTGTGTTAAGCCACTATGTTTTGGGATGGCTTGTTAATGATCAAAAATGCTAATGGGCCCTGGCCAGTTGGCTCAGTGGTAGAGCATTGGTATGGCGTGAAGAAGTCCTGGGTTCTATTCCCGGCCAGAGCACACAGGAGAAGCGCCCATCTGCTTCTCCACCCCTCCCTCTCTCCTTCCTCTCTGTCTCTCTCTTCCCCTCCCGCAGCCAAGGCTCCATTGGAGCGAAGATGGCCTGGGCACTGGGGATGGCTCCATGGCTTCTGCCTCAGGCGCTAGAGTGGCTCTGGTCACAACAGAGCAACACCCCGGATGGTCAGAGTATCACCCCCTGGTGGGCGTGCCGGGTGGATCCCGGTCGGGCGCATGCGGGAGTTTGTTTGACTGCCTCCCCGTTTCCAGCTTCAGAAAAACACACACACACACACAAAATGCTAATGTATACACCTTACCTAATCCATTAATCAATACTTTGTAGTTAAGACTATCCAACCAGTTAAAATTTCATTAAATTGTGTATTACATGATCAACACGTTCAAAACAATCTCTGTCCATCTTGTCTAAAAATAATTTATTATATCTATAAAAAGTAATATTTTCATATTTATCTATATTGATACTTAGCATTTTAGTTCATTCATTTTAACCATTGTATGATTAAACCCTATACAGTGGTATCTTGAGATACAAACAGTCCAACATACAAATTTTTTAAGATATGAGCTGCAACTCAGTCCTTATTTTTGTTCGAGATCCAAGCGAAGTTCCAAGATACAAGTTGTGATTCAGGAAGCTGCCACTAGTTGGCGCATTGGCACATAGGTCCAGTATTGGCAGTTTGATATACGAGTTGACTGACTTACGAGCTCAATTATAGAACGAATTAAATCCATATCTCAAGGTACCATTGTAATTTATTACAAATGTTGAAAATATTTTAGTTTTTCATTCTTTTTTCCAATGGATTTTGCCAAATTTATTCTCTAATGTGACTTTACCAATCCCATGGCCACTAAAATCATGGCAGAGCTCCCACAGCTCTGTGCCCCCACCAGCGGTGCTACAGGCATCATTCTCGTCAGTCCGATGATATCAAACAGTGTGCTAATGTGAACTTCTATCATAACTAGTAAAGTTGTAGATCATTTTATTGAATATCTGGGGTTTTTTCTTTACTATAAAATGCCTGTTTATTCCCTTTGCCCATTTTTACTATTAGATTGTTTGTCTTTTTACTATTGTTAAAGCTCTAAATGCTTATCTTTTGGTGGCCGGCTATAGGTTTTTTTTTTAACATTTCCCCTCTGTCAGTGACTTGTTATGTTTGATTGTTTGTTTCTTTGTTTGTTCGTTTCAGTTTTTTTTAGAGAGAGGCAGGGAGAAGAGCTAGTGAGGCAGAAACATAGAGTTGTTCTTGTACGTGCCCTGACCAGGGAATCCAGCCAGCAACCTCTGCACTTTGGGATGATGCTCTAACCAGTGGTGGAATTCAGGCAAACTGATACCTAATTTTTTGTTGAGTTCCGTGAACTGGTTGTTAAAATGGCACGTGTAATCAGGGTGGGTGACTGGGCAGCCGCCCACTGTAGAAATCATAAATTTACATTCCTTACTCTTTCTTAACATTCATCTGTGCAACAGTGTGTTCTAAGCTCCCATAATAATGTTTATTCTGTCCATAGGTGAAAAAAATTGCAAGTAAGAATGCCAATTAGAAAGCAATATGAAAATATCTTAAATAAGAGTTTTATTGTTTTTTTGTCAGGTATTATTTAATATTTTTAATACTATTTAAAACTTTCTTATATCATAATCTAGTTTTGTGTGCCTCTTTTATTGATCCTATATGTAATTTTTTAATTTTTTAATTTAAGTATTTAATGTATGAAATAATTAACTCCCTTTCAGTATATAAATTTTTTATACTTAAAATGGTCATTAGGGCAGAGAACTGGTTGTTAAATTATTTGAATCCCACTACTGGCTCTAACCAACTGAGCTATCCAGTTGGGGCTTAATTTTTTTTTAATTGATTGATTGATTTTCAGAGGGACAGAGAGAGGAGGGGAGAGATAGGGGAGGAGGAAAGGAAGCATTCATTTGTTGCTCTACTCAGTCATGCATTCATTGGTTACTTCCCATGTGTGCCCTGACCAGGGATTGAACCTGCAACTTTGTTGTTTTGGGATGACACTCTAACTGACTGAGATAACCAGCCAGGGCCTTGTTTGTTTGTTTATATCCCTTTTAACATATAGAAAATACCATTTTAATAAGGCCAAGTACACTAATCTTTTCCTTTATGAAATCCTTCCTTAACCTGAGGTCATAATAATTCTCCTATATTTGACTGCAGAATTTTTTCAAGTTTTGCTTTTCACTTTCAGATTTTTAAGCCACCTGGAGTTTATTCTGTCACCAGAATCTAACTTCTCCTTATCCATCTGGATAAGCATTGTCCTAGCACCATGTACTGAAGGGCCTACACTTTCCTAACTGACTTTTAACGCCACCACTACCAAGTACCATGCTCTCAGGTACGAACTTAACTGTTTACAGACTGTCAATTCTTCTCCACTTTGGTCTATATGATAGAATTCATCTCGACTGCATACTGTCTAAATATTTTTTTGCTTTATATAAGGTAATGAGATTTGAGAGAGTCATTCTCAAATCTGGACTTCTTCAAAACTGTCCCGGCTACTTCATCCCTTCCTTAGTTTCCCCAAGTAAATCATCTATTACAATTGTTTACCTTCTAGAAATGATTGATGAGAGTCTTCAATGCAAAGCTATGCAATTATAAGCCTTCTTTTAATTTTTCATCACTCCCAGCTCCAACAACACATGCAGACACAGATACCAATAATACACAACATAAAGATAGACAGAGAGACAGGCTTTTTGATTATTCTGGAAAAAAATGCCTTCTAAAAAATAGAAGAAAAAACCTACAAATTACTGGATTTTACAACTAACTGAAATAAAATAGTTTCCTTTCTTAACTCTGTTAATATAACATCATCTTCCTCAAGTAGTTAATCTTTTATTTCTCTCTGTACAATGTTGGAATACAATGTCAGATTCTATAAAGGAAGATGTTTAAAGAAATGAGTTGCTATTGAAAAAGGTATTTTTTGACAGGACAATCAAAGGAATCCGAAAGCACAAGAAAAGAAAGAAGCATCAGAAGTCTTCTGCCAGGGAAGCTAAAAATCTAGACTTTGTTCATGTTTCAACAACAACAACAACAAAAAAAGCAAAAAACAAAAAACTAAGGGGAAGAGAACTAACACACACACACACACACACACACACACACACACACACGAGTTTTCAACTGCTTGTGCGATTGGTATTGATTTGACCCTTTTACTGAGTTCATTTA